>NC_057794.1:126517548-126530614 GCF_018294505.1 Triticum aestivum
GTCGACGTCCTTATGCTCTCTGGGGCCTGTAGCGGCGCGGGGCGGCGAGCTGGTCCGTCGGCGACAGCGGGCGCAGTTGGGCGAACAGTGGGGGCGTGGGGAGAAGACAACAACGATGGGGAGGTGGCAGCTGGGCCACCTGGGCCGACCGGGTGCGATGGAATGGGCCGAAGCCCAGGGGGAGCCAGGGGGTCTTTTGTTTCCTTTTTTTGTTTTTGTTTTTGCCTTTTTCTTTTAAAATTCTCTGTTTTCTAATTTCTTTTCATATAGCTTTAGCTTTATAAAAATACCGTTCCTGCACCTAAATTAGTAATACTATTTATAACTCTGCCACAAAAAGTTTGGTACTCAAAATAAAAATTAGTTGTATTTGTTTATTAGTTAAAAGCCTTTTATAATTGTTTTTAGCCACTCCTTTGATTATTTAAGGGCACTTAATGTCAGGACCCCGATTCCAAGTCACATCGATCTAGCCGGTAACACCTCATATCACTTTGCGGCCTCACACACGGTATTCCACGGATGTCGCCTTACCATGGCCCAGGACCGTTTGCGCCTTTTGGCTCACGTATATGATAGTGTCGCTAGCATCCATACGACAGAGAACCCGGGCCGACATGGCTAGTCGTGAACCCAAAGCGGCACCAACCTATGGGGACAGGCATGAATGAATCACATCGAGCATGTCGGTCAGCAGCGTGTGAATCCGGGCTGTAGCACTGGGCTAACAGGAATCTGGGAACCCGGGCTGTAGCAGGCTAGGCAGGACTCCGGATGTCACCGTGTGACATTTCCCTGAAGGGACAGACACAGGAACGAAGTGAAACACATGCCGGCTAGTCAAGTGTCCTGAGCAGTAGTGCTAGGCTAACAGGACTCCGGTGAACCGGGCTTTAGCGGACTACTATGGCTCATGGAAGCACTAGACTACATTTCCCCATAAGAGAGGCTGCCAAGGATAAACAACTAGGTTGTCGGATCCCACACATACCAAGCATTTCAATCATACACACAATATGCTCGATATGTGTAAATACAACATGGCATCACAACATAACTCTACGACTCAAGTATTATTCATTAGGCTCCGAGGAGCGAGATGTACAAACATGGGTCTCATGACCCAACAATCATAGCATACAAATCAAAGCACATGCGGAAGCTTAACATGTCTGAGTACAGACATCTACAAATGAAAAAGGCTAAGAAGCCTGACTATCTACTAGATCCTGCCGAGGGCACAAGATCGTAGCTGAGGTATCAAGCTAAACGTCGAAGTCCACGTGGAACTACTAGCGAGACTGAAGTCTCTCTGCAAAACATAAATTAAGCAAACGTGAGTACAAATGTACCCAACAAGACTTACATCAGAACTAACTACATATGCATCGGTATCAACAAAGCGGTAGTGGAGTTTAACTGCAACAAGCCAGCTTTGACCCAGTGGCTAACTCGAACTACAACTATAAGCAACTCTTTTGAGGTGGCGCACACGAGTCCACATATTCACCATATCAATACACGCTATGGATCCGCTCCCGTCTCCCTACGAGAAGGCCATCCATAGCACTCACGCTTATCTTGCGAGTTTTAGAGTATCCACTTTAAGTTATCTATGAACTGTATAGGCAACCAAGTAGTCCTTTACCGCGGACGCGGCTATTCGAATAGATGATGTTAACCCTGCAGGGGTGTACTTCTTCACACACGCTCTCACCACTTACCGCCGATTACACGACATGTACTCGGCAACCTTGAAGCGGAAGCCCAACGAGGGTGTCGTCCACGGCCTACCTAAACACTCAAGTCTCTAGTCCAGGTTTATCGCCTATCCAGGTTCCATCCGCAGGGAGTCCGGCCAAGGTTTCCACATACGGCTCTGGACGATGTGTACAGGGTTCCGAGACACCAAACGGGCGCCCGGCATGCCCGACCACGGTGTATCTACCGCATCATAGCCCACCCCTAGGGTCAGCGCTACGCACGGGCGCCAACACATATCCTATAAACACCAGAAACTAGTTGCAACTCCTGGACAGAGGACTAGGGTGGTTAAGAAGCCGAGAGGGTCAATTAAGGATCCCAATGCATAGTAGTAACTGATTCTTAAATCACACATACAGATCTCGGTGCTTAAGGATGGTTCCAATGAAACAACCCACCATGTACTCCTACATGGCCCCTCATCGATACCTTTACCAAATCGTGTTCAACACACTTAGCTCACACACAGTAGGACATGTTCACAACTTTCCAATTCATCCCCGATGAATCAGACCTGGCATAACTCTAAGCAATAGCAGGCATGACAAACAAGCATGAATGAGTAGGCACATCAGGGCTCAAACAACTCCTACTCATGCTAGTGGGTTTCATCTATTTACTATGGCAATGACAGGTCATGCAGAGGATAAGGGGTTCAACTACCGCAACAAGTAACAGATGAATCGTTGTTGTCCTATTGTAGTAAAAGAGAGCAGGAGCAAGAGAGTGGGATTGTATCAGAATGAACAAGGGGGTTTTGCTTGCCTGACACTTCCGAAGATAGTATAGTTCTCCATCGGTGTCATCGATCACATCATCGAAGCAACGTCTACTGAGAGGGGAAAATTACTGGCAACAGAGAGGAAACACAACCAATGCAATGCAACAATATGATGCATGAATGTGACATGGCAATATGCTGTGATTTGAGCTAATGCAGCTAGCAACGATTTAAATGGAGTTGGTTTGAACACTAGATTCAAATTTGAACTCCACATGAGGCATTTCAAATACCATTGATTCAAATTGTCATATACAATGGCTGTAAGTTGTTCAAACATGCATGAGAATGCCATAAACATATTCTTCATATTTTTCTGATAATTTTTCATATATAAATTATTTCATTTGGAGTTACGGTTGAATTTCTATGTTTTTTGGAAGTTTAGGGGATTTTCTGAAAATAAATAAATCATTTAGATCTATTTAAAATACAGAAAAGCAGTTACTACGTCAGCCTTGCATCATGCTGACGTCATCTGGTCAACAGACGTGGTCTAGGTCAAATCTGACCAGTGGGACCCACTAGTCAGTGACAGAGGCACTAATCCCGCGTTGACTCATGCTTTGACTCGACGCGGGGCCCACTGTCAGTGTCACAGTTAGCCAACTAACTAAATTAGTGTTAGTTTAACTCCTAATCTAGGTTTGAGCAGGGGGCAGGGCCCACATGGTCAAATGGGTCAAACCCACCGGCGACATGACGCCGGCGAGGCCCGAGATGGCGGCGCGGCTCGAAAACGCAGCACAGGCGACGAAACGAGAGGCGGTTTGGCTTGGCGTGAAGCTGGTGCTCATTCGCATCCAACGGAGCCATCAGCTCGCGCCGGAGTGGACCGTAATGACGGCAGCGATGGCAAGCGCGGTGGCCGGAGCTCGGACAAGCTCGGTAACGACGCTGCGGTGCATGGGAGGACTAGCTGATGGTGGTGTTGGGTTTCTGGGAACATGCTGAGCACGTAGCAGTGCTCATACGCGACGATTGCTAGCCTATTCGCCGACAACGATGAGCGCGGCGGCGGTGAGCTCTCTGGTCCGGTGGCTAGCATGGCTGGAGCACACAAATGAACGCGGGAAAAGGGGGAAGATGGCAGGGCTCACGGCGAGTCTTCTGGTGCGGTCGTTGAGCTCGGGGAGGCGGAGACGGTGGCAAATCGACGGCGGCGATCCTTGGTGGCTGAGGAGGGGAACGGCGGAGCTGGCGGCATCCAGGGGCTTCCGGCGTCGTGAGGATTGGTGAGGAGGAAGAGGGCATTGGGGCGGAGCTCGTAGACTGATCGGGGTGTCGTCGGGACGGCGATGGCCGCGGTGGTGGCGAGCGGCGGTGACGAACCTGTTCGGGTGGGTGAGAGAGAGAGGTCCAGGGGAGGGGATGAGCGCGGGGGGAGAGTGGGAGGGGGGCCAAGGGAAGTGCGTGGCGCTCACATCCGCGTCGGGGAAGCGGCGGAAGCAGGAGGTGGCGCAGCGTGTGGCCAGCGCGCAGCAAGCACGCGCCCTAGTCCTCCTGGCGGGAGGTTGGGGACGACTAGCAGTGGCCAGTGGGCTTGGCCTGTCTGCTGGGCTGCTGCTACAGGTAAGTGGCCCAGGTAACTCTCTCTCTCTCTCTCTGCCTTTTTCTATTTTGTTCTGTTTTCTAATATTTCTGCAAGTTTGTGGCTTTTCTAAAAATACCTAGGCACTTCCAAAAATCACCAAACTGCTCATGCTCACTGTATGGAATAAACCCAACATGGAACATTTCAGTTTAGGATTATTTGGACATTATTTCTTATATAACAGAAATAATTCCAACCCAAATATATTATTGATTTAATTCAAAGGCCCAAATAAATTATTTCTGTGACTCCAAAAATATGGGTTTAAATTTCACCTCATGCCAATATTTTCACAGAATAACCAGAACATTTTCTTGGACTCATTTGATGAGATTTAAATGTTGGTTATTTTTAGGGGTTTTCTGAGGCTTTGAACATTCCTCAATTCAAATTTCATTTGAATTTAAACATGATGCACACATGGAAGCTGGCATAGGTCAGACCGGAATTAGGGATGTGACACTTAAACCCTTTATAAAATATAGTTTCAACATGACAAATTAACGAGAGATTATTTGCCACCATTTGAACATTTTAGTTTTCATGTGTGAGAAATCTGAATTTTGGACTTTAATTTGAATTTGAATTTGAACTGGATTGAATCAAAGGGGAATTTAGCAATAGTGAAAATGATGACATGGCATAACTAGAGGGAATTACTGTAGCTTGATTATCCGGGCGTCACATAATTCTATCGGAAAAATTCCATTGATTATATTTGGAGGTTTTGAATTTCCTCTTCCTACTATCAAGAAGAAATATGATATACTTATTATTGGGGATGTGCATATCCCCGTTGAGGTAACATAGTGTTATTCAAAATTTCTCCGGTTTCATGTTAATCGGAATGAGTTTGTTAACAAGACTTGATCAACCTTGTTAGTGGATTCCTTTTGACAAGCATGAGATGGATGAAACTAGAAGCATAACCTTCTGTATTCTCTCTATACTTTTTGATATTTAGTTGAAATAAAATAAAAATAAATAATTTTCTGTCTGTTATCTGATTATCTGTGCAATATAAAAATACCTCGAAAATAAAAGCTCTCCAAATGCCTGGAAAATTAAATATGATTTTTTTCTAGAATATTTGAGGATTTATGGAACAAAGAACACACCAGGGGGCCAACCACCTTGCCACGAGGGTGGAGGGCGCGCCCACCCACCTAGGGCGCGCCCCCTGCCTCGTGGGCCCACGGTGGCCCTCCTCCACTTATTCCTGCACCCATCCTCTTCTTCTTCCTCCCACAAACACGAAAAACCAACTCAAGCACGAGTTCCAGCCCTCTTTGCTGCCATTTTCGATCCCCTTGCTCAAAGCACCTCTCACAAAACTGCCTGGGGAGATTGTTCCTTGGTATGTGACTCCTCCATTGGTCCAATTAGTTTTTGTTCTAGTGCTTTATTCATTGCAAATTTTTGCTGCTTAGGTGACCCTGTTCTTGAGCTTGCATGTCAAATTTATATGGTCAAAAGTAGTTTTGATGCATGATATAGGCTCTAGGCACTTGTAGGAGTAGTTGCTATCAATATTATTGAGTTTGGTTTACTTTTATTTCGAAGTTACTAAAAAATTCAGAATTTTTCAGAGGAAGAAATATGCTTAGGAAAATGTTCCAAGGTGGTTCTTCAAGGAAGCAAGGACCCAGGCTTGCAATGTGTGATGCTGACGAAGAGCCAGCAAGAGACGCTCCAGTGCGTCCTTGTGAGTGGCCTTCTGAAAATTTTATGTATCAAGAGGGAATTAAAGAAGAATTTGACGCATATTTGCGTAATGCCGGTCTTGAGGACTTTGAGGCAGACAAATGCCCCCAGTATCATGATCTCACAAGCTCTTTTGTGAGGAGGTTTGAGTATTCATCTTCGCGTAATTCTCCTTCAGTCATGTTTGATCTTTATGACAAATCTTATACCATGGACTTAGAGGATTTCACTTTTGCTTGCAAACTTCCACAATGGGGTAGTGTTAGGGATCCCCCTAAATCTGAATTTAGAAACTTTCTTGCTAGTATAACTATAGGGGAATCTAGAGATATAACGCAAGCTACCATAGGGAGCATTCACTTTCCTGCTATACATTATTTTGCTCTCTTCATAGGTAGGTGAATAAATGCTATGGATGAAGCATGTCACACGTGTGTCCCTGACCTTAGCATTCTCAGGAGTGCTGTGTCAGCAGACCAATCTTATCATATGGGAGCCATTGTAGCTCGTAGGTTGCATCATAATAGATATAATGGAGATTTCTTTGGAGTAATTTATGCAACCCGCTCAGCTAAATTTCTTGAGATAGACGTTTGTGAAGGAGACATTGAGTTTCCTCCTGCCTATTTAGATTTTGATTCTATGGTTTCTCACCATTTTGTCGAGAGGGATGAATCACCTCTCCAGTACCGACTAATATTTGACAGACGCCATGCTGTCCGTATTACTCTCCCTGCTCCTGCTTTCTTTGATTATCAGGCAAGAGGAGGATATACTATTACCACAGAGGAGGCAGATGAGTACGAGTGGAGAGCGGAGGCCGCTCGTCGCCACACTGCAGCTCAGGAGGCGATAGCCGCTGCATCGCAGTACGACCCCAACTATTATTATGGATATCAGCCAGGCCAACCGTGGCCATAAACCAACTTAGGCCAAAAGCCTAAGCTTGGGGGAGTACGTATTTCTCACCGACATTACATTTATGTTCACACACACTCATTGCTAGATGTCAGTGTTCATACTTTTTCATTGTATCATCCATGCTAGTTTATTTCCTTTTATGCTTTCTTCTTGTGTGTTTAATAAACCTTAAGAAAAAACCAAAAAATTAGTTGTAGCTTTTAATTAATTTACTTTCCATGCTTGTAGTAGTAATTAAAAAGAAAACCCAAAAATATTTCCCGTTCTTCTTTTGCTTGTTGGGAGCTTTCCCGTGTAAATAGTTTTATTTCTTTTCTTTTCTTTGGGGGTCAGTAGGAGAAGACCATGATTAAATTGTTGAAGTGGCTCTTATATGCTTTATTGTTGATTTAACCAAGAGCCCATATTGTTTTGTCTTCTCCTGTTTATTGAATGCTCGCAGATTCCAGCTTAGTCCAACGCACGTGCACTCCTATTACTATTCACATCGTTCGGTCGTGCAAGTGAAAGGCAATTATGATGATATATGATGGACTGACTGAGATGAGAAAAGCTGGTACGAACTCAACCTCTTTTGTTTTTGTAAATATGATGAGTTCATCGTTCTTGATTTAGCTTGTTATGAATAAACATGTTTGCAATGACAATTAGAGATCATAGTTGCTTGTGCCATGCTTGATTAGCTATGAGTTATAATGGTTTACCTTGCGTGCCAACATGTTATTAAAATGGTTATGATGTGGTATGATAGGGTGGTATCCTCCTCTGAATGATTTAAGTGACTTGACTGGCACATGTTCACGCATGTAGTTGAAATTAGCCTTCACGATATTTATGTTCATGATGGATTATATCCTACTCATGCTTGCATCCAATGTTTATTAATTTTAATGCATGTACATGGCTGTTGTCGCTCTCTAGTTGGTCGCTTCCCAGTCTTTTGCTAGCCTTCACCTGTACTATGCGGGAATACTGCTTGTTCATCCAAACTCCTTAAACCCCAAAGTTATTCCACATGAGTCCACTATACCTTCCTATATGCGGTATCTACCTGCCATTCCAAGTAAATTTGTATGTGCCAAACTCTAAACCTTCAAATAAGCATCCTGTTTTGTATGCTCGAATAGCTCATGTATCAACTTGGGCTGTCTGTATCTTCCATGTTAGGCGGGTTATTCTCAAGAGGAGTGGACTCCGCTCCTCACTAACGAGATAAATGGCAGGTCACCGGGATGCCCAGTCCCATGCTCTATGCAAACTAAATCAAAATAATTGCAAACAAAACTCCCCCTGGGACCTGATGTATGTTGGAGGCACTCGTTGTTTTGAGCAAGCCATGAGTTGATGTTTGTTGGTGGAGGGGGAGTATAAACTTTACCATTCTGTTTGGGAACCGCCTATAATGTGTGTAGCATGGAAGATATCGCCATCTCTTGGTTGTTATGTTGACAATGGAAGTATACCGCTCAAAATATTATTCACCTCTATTTCAAAACCGAGCTCTGGCACCTCTACAAATCCCTGCTTCCCTCTGCGAAGGGCCTATCTATTTACTTTTATGTTGAGTCATCACCCTCTTATTAAAAGCACCAGTTGGAGAGCACCCCTGTCATTTGCATTCATTATTGTTAGTTTACATTGGGTGTGACTATGATTGGATCTCTTTTACCATGAATTACCATGTCTAGTCAGTCCTTGATCTTTAAAGGTGCGCTGCATTTATGTTTTGCGGTCTCAGAAAGGGCTAGCGAGATACCATATTGTTATATCATATTATGATTGTTTTGAGAAAGTGTTGTCATCCGAGATTTATTATTATGGCTTGCTAGTTGATTATGCTATTGATATGGGTAATCATGAGACCTGAGAATTATTGCAAATATGGTTAGTTATAATCTTTGCTGAAAACTTTAATGCTAGCTTGACATATTTACAACAACAAGAGCAAACAGAGTTTGTAAAAGTTTTTCTTTATTTCTTTCAGTTTGTCAACTGAATTGCTTGAGGACAAGCAAGGGTTTAAGCTTGGGGGAGTTGATACGTCTCCGTCGTATCTACTTTTCCAAACACTTTTGCCCTTGTTTTGGACTCTAACTTGTATGATTTGAATGGAACTAACCCAGACTGACGCTGTTTTCAGCAGAATTGCCATGATGTTGTTTTATGTGCAGAAAACAAAAGTTCTCGGAATGACCTGAAACTCCACGGAATATCTTACAATAAATAATAAAAAATCCTCACCAAAGATGAAGACCAGGGGGCCCACACCCTTGCCACGAGGGTGGGGGGCGCGCCCCCACCTAGGGCGTGCCCCCCTACCTCATGGGCCCCCTGGAGACCTCCCGACTCCAACTCCAACTCTATATAAATGCTTTCGGGGAGAAAAAATAGAGAGAAGAAATCATCGCGTTTTATGATATGGAGCTGTCGCCAAGCTCTAAAACCTCTCGGGAAGGCTGATCTGGAGTCCGTTCGGGGCTCCGGAGAGGGGGATTCGTCGCCGTCGTCATCATCAACCATCCTCCATCACCAATTTCATGATGCTCACCGCCATGTATGAGTAATTCCATCGTAGGCTTGCTGGACGGTGATGGGTTGGATGAGATTTATCATGTAATCGAGTTAGTTTTGTTAGGGCTTGATCCCTGGTATCCACTATGTTCTGAGATTGATGTTGCTATGACTTTGCTATGCTTAATGCTTGTCACTAGGGCCCGAGTGCCATGATTTCGGATCTGAACCTATTATGTTTTCATCAATATATGAGAGTTCTTGATCCTATCTTGCAAGTCTATAGTCACCTATTATGTCTTATGATCCATTAACCCCGAAGTGACAATAATCAGGATACTTACTGGTGATGACCGTAGTTTGAGGAGTTCATGTATTCACTATGTGCTAATGCTTTGTTCTGGTTATCTATTAAAAGGAGGCCTTAATATCCCTTAGTTTCCATTAGGACCCCGCTTCCACGGGAGGGTAGGTATAACACCCTCGATGCGACTATAGCTCCCACGTGTCGAGGCACGACTTAGAGACATAATCGCATTGAAGGCATATGTCGCAAGTTAGGCAATCTTCACAACATCCCATGTAATATAAATAATAAAGGGGAGATAACATAGTTGGCTTACACTCGCCAAGTCAATCAAGGTACATAACTAACATTACATCATACAAACACTCATGGCCCGACTACGGCGCCAAAATAAAAGATAACCCAACATGCGACACGGTCCCAATCACCCCCAACTGGGCACCACTACTGATCATCGGGAGAGGAAACATAGTAATGTTGAGAGTCTTCGTCGAACTCCCACTTGAGCTCATACGCGTCTCCTGGAGCGGAACCATCTGGCCCTGCATCTGGTGTAATAGTAATCTATGAGCCACAGGGACTCAGCAATCTCGCACCCTCGCGATCAAGACTATTTAAGCTTATAGGTAAGGCAAGGTAAAAATGTGGAGCTGCAGCAAGCGACTAGCAAATATGGTGGCTAACTTATTCGCAAAAGAGGGCGAGAAGAGGAGGCAAGCGCAAGTGAGAAACTAGAGAAAAACCTGCGCAAACATTACTCCAACACCGTGTCCACTTCCCGGACTCCGCCAAGAAGAGACCATCACGGTAACACACTCGGTTGATTCATTTTAATTAAATTAAGGTTCAAGTTATCTACAACCGGACATTAACAAATTCCCATCTGCCCATAACCGCGGGCACGGCTTTCGAAAGTTCAAATCCCTGCAGGGGAGTCCCAACTTAGCCCATGACAAGCTCTCACGGTCAACGAAGGAATATACCTCCTCCCAAGACGTTCCGATCAGACTCGGTATCTCGGTTACTCAAGATACTTCGACAGGTTAAAACAAATCTAGCAACACCGCCCGAATGTGCCGACAAATCCCGATAGGAGCTGCACATATCTCTTTCTCAGGGCACACTCAGATGAACACTACGTACAACTAAAACCAACCCTCAAGTTGCCCCGAGGTGGCGCTGGAAGTGGCTCTATTTGGACCAACACCCAGAGGGAGCACTGGCCCAGGGGGGGGGTTAAAATAAGATGACCCTTGGGCTCCGCAAACCCAAGGGAAAAAGAGGCTAGGTGGCAAATGGTAAGACCAATGTTGGGCATTTCTGGAAAAGCTTTAATGAAGGTGAAATATCAAGGGGTTCCCATTATAACCCAACCGCGTAAGGAACGCAAAATCTGGGAACATAACACCGATATGACGGAAACTAGGGCGGCAAGAGTGGAACAAAACACTAGGCGAGAGGCCGAGCCTTCCACCCTTAACCAAGTATATAGATGCATTAAGATAGCAAGATAATATAATGATATCCCAACAAGTAAAATAAATATTCCAACAAGGAACGGCCTCCAATCTTCACCTGTAACTAGCAACGCTATAAGAGGGGCTGAGCAAAGCGGTAACATAGCCAATCAACAGTTTGCTAGGACATGGTGGGTTAGAGGTTTGACATGGCAATTTGGGAGGCTTGAAATCAAGTGGTAGGCATCGTAGCATTGGCATAGCAAAGAGCGAGCAAACTAGCATAGCAAAGATAGTAGTGATTTCGAGGGTATGATCATCTTGCCTGCATAGTTGTCAGAGTTGACTGGATCCTCGAAAGCAAACTCAACGGGCTCCTCGTTAGCGAACTCGTCTCCCGGATCTACCCAAACAAGACAAACAAGCAACAAGGACACAATCAACCACGTGCAAGACCAAGCAATACGGTGCAAAGATGATATGCTATGCGGGATGCGATGCGAGATGCAAAATGCAAGATATGACAGGAAATGCATGAACCTGGCCTCAACTTGGAAATCCAAGTGTGCCATTGGAAAGATGAGATGAAATCGCTTGAAAACGATATAAGAACGCTGGAATCGGAGTTACGGTTTGGAAATGGCAAGCGATTCAAATATGACACCGATCTGCGATTTACAGCAAGTAGCCAACTAAATGCAATGAGATGAACACGCTACAGCAACCAAACATGACAACTAAATACATGGCAGGGATGCACACAAGATGCTTAACAAAAGTCTAGCACTAAGATACGGCCAATTCATCCATTAACAGGTTCAAATAAGCATGGCAAAAATGCATATGGCAAACAGATCTCAGACTTAGTCAAATTAACACTTGTCTGGAATTTCAGATCAGGTAGCCCTCTTCGGAGCCACAAAACTACATGTTACAGGACCTGAACATGGCAAAGTAAAGCATGGCCTGGAGCTACTCAAAGAGCTTAACAAAAGTCCCTTAGTGACCTTGAGCCAAAAGGGATCAGAAAATACAATTGCAAGCACGTGAACATAGCAAAAACATAATCAGTTTTCAGACTTAGTGAAAACTGACACATGCTGAAATATAACTCAAGTAGGCATGTTTACGAGCTCGATGCACTCACTACGGTGCAATTCATGGCAAGACAAGCATACACCCATCAAGAAGGCACAAAATGCAAGCTAGACATGGCAAGAACAATAGCATAGCATGCACGGATCAACTACAACATCACAAGTTGACAATCTGCCCAGATTCACAAAGTAGCAAAAGTAGAGCTCGATTGACTCAAGCTAGGATGCTCCATAATTGCAAACAAAGACATGGATGGATAGAGCACTACAATATTAACAAAACATCCTTACTTAACATCCTCAAAAGAGGCACGGATCACTAGGAAACAACATGAACATATGGCAACATGAGATAAACAGCTCCAGGACTTAGTGAAATTACTAAGTCCCTGAAAACAGACTTAGCAAGTGCACCACTTTGCAAGCTTGCACAAGTCACCACACACATCACAAAAATACATGGGTTGCACCTCAGGAAAGATGACAAAACCCTTAACAAAACACATGTAGAACTCATGGGCATAGCATGCACACATTAATCATGGCAAAAATGACAAAAGTGCTAAACGGAGTAACAGATCTGGCAATTAACTCAAGTAGCCCTCTTCTAACAGCATTTCTGGCATCAAGATGAGCTCAAATGAAAATGATGCAATGGAATGAAATGATGTACTCTTTGAGATGAACATTTTGATATGCTATATGCATAAATCGGAGGTACGGATGCAAAGTTATGGAGCTACGAACATGAGCATATGGACTGAAAATATCAGGGACTTAGAAAAAAACAACCCTCAGATCTAGGGTTTGACCGGCGCGCGAACCGAGGCGGCGGCGGGCACTGTTCACGGCCGGCGGATCCGAGGTCGGCGGCGGCCAGCGAGGGCGAGGCGAGGCGAGGCCGGAGAGGGGCGACGACGGCGAGCTCCT
>NC_057794.1:126831186-126914744 GCF_018294505.1 Triticum aestivum
TTACATTTATATCTTATTTTATTACATATATATATATATAATAAAACAACATAAGGTTCCGTTAAACCTGTCATTCTTCCAACCATTTTATAGACCTTCCCACTTCCTTTATTTTTTGTTTTCATTAATTCTATATCTAAATTTTCTCCCACTTTCTTTTTTGATGTAAACTAAGTTTTCTCCCTGTACTTTTCCCTAGAACCAACTCAACTGTCCCACGTCTAGCCTAAAAAATAATAATACCCACGTCCTATTAACTCATCAAATTAAAATGATATTTTATTTTGTAAATTGAAAGTTCTTACAAAATAATAATAATAATTGTTTATATATAACTTGGCAAGTTAACTCCTAGTGATTGCGTACATAAGCTTGCAAAGATTTTACTGACCAATGCAATAATAAACGTGCAATCATGTGTTTGTGTTTTTATAACATTTCTTCGTCCAGCCCAACATGATATTTTCACCCAGCCCAGCATGTCCGCGGATTTCGAGAAAAATGCAAATGGGCTTTAAATTCTACCATATATATAAACGGGCTGCATAGACGTTACATCGTTGTTTCACCCAGCCCACCAAATGGACTAAAAAACAAATTGACTGGCTGACATGTGGGCCAATAGGTCGAAGCCTAAGCAAGGCGTTGGATTTACATCCAACTGTCGGCATTCTTCTTCAATCTCTCGTCGTCTTCCCCCAGCGCTGTCGGGACCGCCTGATCCAGCCTTCGGCGTCCAGCGGTGTTGTTTTGCGCGCCTCATAGCGAAACGCTACCCCGCCGACGGCCAGGACATCCCTCCACTCTGCACCTCCTGTTATTCTCTGCTGAGTGTAGGCCCACCCCGCACCCGAACCAGTCAAGTTTCCCACTCCTCTCTGTCTGCGACTCCACTGCCACGTCTTCCCCATCTTTGGGTCATTCCAGTCTGGGGCCTCGTTGTTGTCCACCGCCTCATTGCGCTCGGTGTGGCATGGTCAACAAATGAGAGTCATCGGAAAGGAATGTACGTGGAGAGCCTGATGGCTGGGACCCATGAGGTCCATGGTCGCACGCAAGGAAAGTTCCTCCTTATTAAGTTGTTTCCTCCCTCTGACAGCTGGGACCCACCAGTTGTATCTTCGGGCGGAAGGAAGTGCCTCCTTGTTATCCGAAAAAAACTATTCCTCCCGATGACAGTTTGGACCCGGCAGATTTGGTGGCTAACTTGTGCGCCTACTAAGCAGACGTGTCTGCGGGGCTTTGTCAACTTAATCAACAAATGATTCTAGCAGTTGGACCGTTGGATGTTAATCCAACAGCTGTGCTCCTTCTTCAACCTCTGTTCTTGCTCCTGTCTCCCGTGGGCGGCATCGCGACCTATGTTCCAGTCTGGGGCCTCGCCTTCGTCCACCGGCCTTGGTGCGCTCGGCACAGTGTGGTCAACGTGGACATCAAATGAGAGTCATCATAAGATGAATGTACATGAGAGGCTGACAGTGGGGACGCACCACGCCCATGGACGCATGCATGCAACTGCATCCTTTTTACCCTGAAAAGTAATGTTCTCTCCCCATGATTGCTGGGACCCACCAGCTTTATCTTCACATGCAAGGAAGTGCATCCTTATTATGGGCAAATAAATATCCCCCCTGATAGATGGGACCCAGTAGATATATCTTCGCACGCAAGGAAGTGCGTCCTTATCCTCCCTGATAGCTGGGACCCACCCGGTTGAAGCGTACGTACCGTTGTTTGTCTTGTCGGAACGTGTACGTACATGCTGGTCGACCGGTCGCTCTACAACGATGAACCGTGGCCGAGTAAGTAGTGGCACATGTCATAGTAGAGCCCTCCACGTAGCAGTTCAGGTTGTCCCGTCTAAACCGTGACACGTACATATAGCCACATGCCAAAAAATACGACCACATACGTACATACGGGCAGGGTCTCGAACGCCTACTCATGCATATGTACGGCCAGGGGTCATGTACATGGGTCGGAACGGAGAAACTGCGTCATCGTCGTGTTCATTGGGAGGCAACAGAATGCATCATGTTCATCGGGAGGCAACGGAATACATCGTGTTCATCGGGAGCCAACTGGCTTGGACAGAACAGCCGATCAAACGAGGCCTGGCGTACTGCATAATGGAGGAAATGGCCTTGTGTTCGACCGGCCACGGTCGAAACAGGATCCTGTACATCGGGAAGGGTCTGGCGTACCACAAAACGGAGGAAACCGACTTCTCTTGGACCTCCCACGGTCGAAATGGGGTCCTATTCATCGGGAGGGGTGTGACCTACCGCAAAACGGGACTCCACGGGATACTGTTCATCTCCACCGTCGACCTCCTCCAGCCTCCACCGGCTACTGTTCATCCATAGTTGACCTCCTCCAGCCTCCACCTGCGACTGTTCATCCACGGTCTCCTGTTCATCCAGCCTCCACCGCTCCTCCACCGGCTACTGTTCAAACAGCCCTCCACGGGGTCCTATTCATCCATCCCTCCACGGAGTCATGTTCATCCACCCCCAACCGGCTCGATCAAGGTCTTGTTCATCCAGCAGCAACACCACGGGGTCCTGTTCATCCAACCCCCCCACCGGGAACTGTTCATCCACCCCCCAATAACGCTCACTGTTCATCCAGAGGCAGCATCGATCGGCTTCAATTAGCAGTAGTAGCGAAGGAACCGCTCGATTGGGTCCAGTTAATAGCCATCGATCGATCGCTCGGGTTCAGTAACGCGTAGCCTGCAGTGCAATCGCTCGGTTCAGTTAGATCCCAATGCCTCGCACCCACGTGCGTACGTGTACAAGAGAAACGCGCATCGCTCGGCCCCCGACCACCCACCGTAACCGGGAAATCCCCGATATTTTCCTCTCCCTCGCTTCTACCACGGTTTTTTCCGTCATGGACGGCCCAAAGAATGTCATGCCCAAAGAAAAGCCCATTTACTATCATGATTTTTTTGTCATAGAAGTAGGAGCCCACTACATTTATGATGATACCATTTTTGTCACAATTATCGTCATAGAAGTGTCATAAGCATGATAGAAAAAAATCGTTCGACCCAAAATGTCACGGATGTGTTTTTTTCTAGTGTTTGTGGAGGCTTTTACTCCAAGTTTCGACCCCTAGGCTCAACATATAAATACAGGGGTGATACGTCTCCAACGTATCTATAATTTTTGAATGTTCCATGCTATATTATATTCTGTTTTGGACATTATTTTGCTTTATTATACAATTTTATATTATTTTTGGGACTAACCTACTAACCGGAGGCCCAGCCCAGAATTGTTGTTTTTTTTGCCAATTTTAGGGTTTCGAAGAAAAGGAATATCAAATGGAGTCCAAAAGGAAAGAAACCTTCGGGAACGTGATTTTCGGAACGAACATGATCCAGAGGACTTGGACCCTACGTCAAGAAATCAACCAGGAGGCCACGAGGTAGGGGCGCGCCTACCCCACCCCCCCCCCAGGCGCGCCCTCCACCCTCGTGGGCCCCCTGTTGCTCCACCGACGTACTCCTTCCTCCTATATATACCTACGTACCCCCAAACAATCAGAAATGGAGCCAGAACCCTAATTCCACCGCCATAACTTTCTGTATCCATGAGATGCCATCTTGGCGCGTGTTTCAAAGCTCCGCCAGAGGGGGCATCGATCACGGAGGGCTTCTACATCAACACCATAGCCTCTCCGATGATGTGTGAGTAGTTTACCTCAGACCTTCGGGTCCATAGTTATTAGCTAGATGGCTTCTTCTCTCTTTTTGGATCTCAATACAATGTTCTCCCCCTCTCTCATGGAGATCTATTCGATGTAATCTTCTTTTGCGGAGTGTTTGTTGAGACCGATGAATTGTGGGTTTATGATCAAGTTTATCTATGAACAATATTTGAATCTTCTGTGAATTATTTTATGTATGATTGGTTATCTTTGCAAGTCTCTTCGAATTATCAGTTTTGTTTGGCCTACTAGATTGATCTTTCTTGCAATGGGAGAAGTGCTTAGCTTTGGGTTCAATCTTGCGGTGTCCTTTCCGAGTGACAGAAGGGGCAGCAAGGCACGTATTGAATTGTTGCCATCGAGGGTAACAAGATGGGTTTTTTATCATATTGCATGAATTTATCCCTCTACATCAGGTCATCTTGCTTAAAGCGTTACTCTGTTCTTATGAACTTAATACTCTAGATGCATGCTGGGTAGCGGTCGATGTGTGGAGTAATAGTAGTAGATGCAGGCAGGAGTCGGTCTACTTGTCTCGGACGTGATGCCTATATACATGATCATACCTAGATATTCTCATAACTATGCTCAATTCTGTCAATTGCTCAATAGTAATTTGTTCGCCAACCGTAAAATACTTATGCTCTTGAGAGAAGCCACTAGTGAAACCTATGGCTCCCGGGTTTATCTTCCATCATATTAATCTTCCAACACTTAGTTATTTTTATTGCCTTTTATTTTACTTTGCATCTTTATCATAAAAATACCAAAAATATTATCTTATCATATCTATCAGATCTCACTCTCGTAAGTGACCATGTAGCGATTGACAACCCCTTATCGCGTTGGTTGCGAGGATTTATTTGTTTTGTGTAGGTGCGAGGGACTCGCGCGTAGCCTCCTACTGGATTGATACCTTGGTTCTCAAAAATTGAGGGAAATACTTACGCTACTTTGCTGCATCACCCTTTCCTCTTCAAGGGAAAACCAACGCAGTGCTCAAGAGGTAGCAAGAAGGATTTCTGGTGCCGTTGTCGGGGAGGTTCGTGCAAGACAAGTCAAGATTTGACTCCCGACAACGAGTCACTTGTGGCGCCGTTGCAAGTCAGGACATACCAAGTACCCATCACAAACCCTTATCTCCCGCATTACATTATTTGCCATTTGCCTCTCATTTTCCTCTCCCCCACTTCACCCTTGCCATTTTATTCACCCTCTTTTCTGTTCGCCTTTTTTCCGTTTGCTTTAATGTCTTACTTGGCTCGTTTGCTCGTTTGATTGGAATAGTTGTTTATTTATTACTAAACAAAGAACCTAAGATCTATGGATCCTCATCCACTTGCTAATCTTTTTAAGAGATCCAATTATGATGAACCAATTGCTAGTGAGTTTTGTGCACTAGATTATCTTTATGAGGTTTTGCTTGAAATTCATGAATCTGAAAAGTGTGATGAATTACTTTATGAAGCGATTCACGATAGATCTTTGAATAAAAAGCATGATTGCAATGATTTTATTATAAATTCTATTTATGTAAATTGTGCTAATAATATGCGATAGAGTGACTTTATGAAGCGATTCACGATAAATTCTATTTATGAAGCGATTCACGATAGATCTTTGAATAAAAAGCATGATTGCAATGGTTTGAAGAGGTCGTGACTTTAGTTAATGTTAATCCCACTATTTTGAAAGAGTGTCAACTTTGCATGCATGTGGATCATGTTGAAAATATTGTATGTGATAGCTATTTTGTTGAATTTGCTTATGATCCCACATGTAAGTATTATGAGATAGGAAAATATGGTGGTAGAAATTTCCATGTTACTAAACTACCTCTCATTATCATGAGATTGCTATTGTTTCTTTCCGCTTCCTTGCATATGCTAGTTTTTGCTTGCCTTGATAATTTGTTTACCTATAAGATGCCTATGCATAGGAAGTATGTTAGACTTAGATGTGTTTGTCACGTGTTTTATGATGCTCTCTTTGTGCTTCAATTCTTGTCTTTCCTGTGAGCATCGTCGAAATCTTATGCCTAGCTATAAGGCTTTAAAGAAAAGCGCTCGTTGGGAGACAGCCCAATAATTATCCTTGCAGTTATTCAATAAATAATTTATCTAGCCTCTGTTTTGGTTGTGTTTTTTGTGTTTAATTAGTGTTTGTGCCAAGTAGAACCATTGGGAAGACTTGGGGAAAGTCTTGTTAATCTTGCTGTAAAAAACAGAAACTTTAGCGCTCACAAGAACAGCTGCCATTTTTATTTGGAAAGTGTTATATAGTTAATTATTTTTTCAGGTGATTAATAGATAAATTCCTCACGTCCAGAAATTTATTTTAGAATTTTTGGGGTTCCAGATCTTGCGTTAGCTACAGATTACTACAGACTGTTCTGTTTTTGACAGATTCTGTTTTTCGTGTGTTGTTTGCTTATTTTGATGAATCTATGGCTAGTAAAATACTTTATAAACCATAGAGAAGTTGGAATACAGTAGGTTTAACACCAATATAAATAAAGAATGAGTTCATTACAGTACCTTGAAATGGTGTTTTGTTTTCTTTCGCTAACGGAGCTCACGAGATTTTCTACTTTAAGTTTTGTGTTGTGAAGTTTTCAAGTTTTGGGTAAAGTGTTGATGGATTATGGAACAAGGAGTGGAAAGAGCCTAAGCTTGGGGATGCCAATGGCACCCCCAAGATAATATAAGGACACCTAAAAGCCAAAGCTTGGGGATGCCCCGGAAGGCATCCCCTCTTTCGTCTACTCCCATCGGTAACTTTACTTGGAGCTATATTTTTATTCGCCACATGATATGTGTTCTGCTTGGAGCATCTTGTATTAATTTAGTCTTTATTTTTTAGTTTTCCACAATCATCCTTTCTGCACACACCTTTTGAGAGAGACACACATGATTCGGAAATTGTTAGAATACTTTATGTGCTTCACTTATATCTTTTGAGTTATATAGTTTTTGCTCTAGTGCTTCACTTATATATTTTAGAGCGCGTCGGTGGATTTGTTTTATAGAAACTATTGTTCTCTAATGCTTCACTTAGATTATTTTGGGAGTCCTACAAAACAGCATGGTAATTTTTTTTATTTATGTTAGGCATTCAAGATTAATAATAAACTTCTCTTATGAGTGTGTTGAATACTAAGAGAAGTTTGATACTTGATAATTGTTTTGAGATATGGAGATGGTGATATTAGAGTCATGATAGTTGAGTAGTTGTGAATTTGAGAAATAATTGTGTTAAAGTTTGTGATTCCCGTAACATGCACGTATGGTGAACCGTTATGTGATGAAGTCAGAGCATGATTTATTTATTGATTGTCTTCCTTATGAGTGGCGGTCGGGGATGAGCGATGGTCTTTTCCTACCAATCTATCCCCCTAGGAGCATGCGCGTAATACTTTGCTTTGATAACTTGTAGATTTTTTCAATAAGTATATGAGTTCTTTATGACTAATGTTGAGTCCATGGATCATATGCACTCTCACCCTTCCACCATTGCTAGCCTCTTTAATACCGCGCACCTTTTGCCGGTATCATACACCCACCATATACCTTCCACAAAACAGCCACCATACCTACCTATCATGGCATTTCCATAGCCATTCCGAGATATATTGCCATGCAACTTTCCACCATTCTGTATACTATGACACGCTCCATCATTGCCATATTGCTTTGCATGATCATGTAGTTGACATTGTATTTGTGGCAAAGCGACCGTTCATAATTCTTTCATACATGTCACTCTTGATTCATTGCATATCCCGGTACACTGCTGGAGGCATTCAAATAGAGTCATATTTTGTTCTAATTATGGAGTTGTAAGTAAATAAAAGTGTGATGATCATCATTTTTAGAGCATTGTCCCGAGTGAGGAAAGGATGATGGAGACTATGATTCCCCCACAAGTCGGGATGAGACTGCGGACCAAAAATAAAAAAATAAAAAAAAAGAGGCCAAAGAAGCCCAAATAAAAAAAGAGGCCATAAAAAAGGCCCAAATAAAAAAATGAGAGAAAAGGAGAGAAGGGACAATGCTACTATCCTTTTACCACACTTGTGCTTCAAAGTAGCACCATGATCTTCATAATAGAGACTCTCCTATGTTATCACTTTCATATACTAGTGGGAATTATTCATTATAGAACTTGGCTTGTATATTCCAATGATGGGCTTCCTCAAATTGCCCTAGGTCTTCGTGAGCAAGCGAGTTGGATGCACACCCACTTAGTTCCTTTTGTTGAGCTTTCATATACTTATAGCTCTAGTGCATTTGTTGCATGGCAATCCCTACTCACTCACATTGATATCTGTTGATGGGCATCTCCATAGCCCGTTGATACGCCTAGTTGATGTGAGATTATCTTCCCTTTTTCGTCTCCTCCACAACCACCATTCTATTCCACCTAAAGTGCAATGTCCATGGCTCACGCTCATGTATTGTGTGTAGATTGAAAAAGTTTGAGAACACCAAAAGTATGAAACAATTGCTTGGCTTTCCATCGGGGTTGTGCATGATTTAAATACTTTGTGTGGTGAAGATAGAGCATAGCCAAACTATATGATTTTGTAGGGATAACTTTCTTTGGCCATGTTATTTTGAAGAGACATAATTGCTTAGTTAGTATGCTTGAAGTATTATAATTTCTATGTCAATATTGAACTTTTTTCTTGAATCTTTCGGACCTGAACATTCATACCACAATTAAGAAGAATTACATTGAAAATATGCCAAGTAGCCTTCCACATCAAAAATTCTGTTTTTATCATGTACCTACTCGAGGACGAGCAGGAATTAAGCTTGGGGATGCTTGATACGTCTCCAACGTATCTATAATTTTTGATTGTTACATGCTATATTATATTCTGTTTTGGACATCATTGGGCTTTATTATACACTTTTATATTATTTTTGGGACTAACCTACTAACCGGAGGCCCAACCCAGAATTGTTGTTTTTGCCTATTTTAGGGTTTCGAAGAAAAGGAATATCAAACGGAGTCCAAACGGAATGAAACCTTCGGGAATGTGATTTTCAGAACCAACATGATCCAGAGGACTTGGACCCTACGCCAAGAAATGAACCAGGAGGCCACGAGGTAGGGGCGCGCCTACCCCCCCCCCCCCAGGGGCGCCCTCCACCCTCGTGGGCCCCCTGTTGCTCCACCGACGTACTCCTTCCTCCTATATATACCTACGTAGCCCCAAACGATCAGAAACGGAGCCAAAACCCTAATTCCACCACCGTAACTTTCTGTATCCACGAGATCCCATCTTGCGGCCTGTTCCGGAGCTCCGCCGGAGGGGGCATCGATCACGGAGGGCTTCTACATCAACACCATAGCCTCTTCGATGATGTGTGAGTAGTTTACCTCAGACCTTCGGGTCCATAGTTATTAGCTAGATGGCTTCTTCTCTCTTTTTGGATCTCATTACAATGTTCTCCCCCTCTCTCGTGGAGATCTATTCGATGTAATCTTCTTTTGCGGTGTGTTTGTTGAGACCAATGAATTGTGGGTTTATGATCAAGTTTGTCTATGAAAAATATTTGAATCTTCTCTGAAGTCTTTTATGTATGATTGGTTATCTTTGCAAGTCTCTTCGAATTATCAGTTTGGTTTGGCCTACTAGATTGATCTTTCTTGCAATGGGAGAAGTGCTTAGCTTTGGGTTCAATCTTGCGGTTTCCCAGTGACAGTAGGTACAGCAAGGCACGTATTGTATTGTTGCCATCGAGGATATTAAGATGGGGTTTTATCATATTGCATGAATTTATCCCTCTACATCATGTCATCTTGCTTAAAGCGTTACTTTGTTCTTGTGAACTTAATACTCTAGATGCATGCTGGATAGCGGTCGATGTGTGGAGTAATAGTAGTAGATGCAGGCAGGAGTCGGTCTACTTGTCTCGGACATGATGCCTATATACATGATCATACCTAGATATTCTCATAAATATGCTCAATTCTGTCAATTGCTCAACAGTAATTTGTTCACCAACCGTAAAATACTTATGCTCTTGAGAGAAGCCACTAGTGAAACCTATGGCCCCGGGGTCTATCTTCCATCATATTAATCTTTCAGCACTTAGTTATTTTCATTGCCTTTTATTTTACTTTGCATCTTTATCATAAAAATACCAAAAATATTATCTTATCATATCTATCAGATCTCACTCTCGTAAGTGACCGTGTAGGGATTGACAACCCCTTATCGCGTTGGTTGCAAGGATTTATTTGTTTTGTGTAGGTGCGAGGGACTCGCGCGTAGCCTCCTACTGGATTGATACCTTGGTTCTAAAAAACTGAGGGAAATACTTATGCTACTTTGCTGCATCACCCTTTCCTCTTCAAGGAAAACCAATGCAGTGCTCAAGAGGTAGCAAGGGGCGGGGCTAGCACCAAAGACACATCAAGAATGACCAAGCCGTGTGCCAGCGACCCCGTCCCCTCTACTTTATCCACCGTCATAGTTTCCGTTGCGCTTGGCGAATCCCTGCGGAGATTGTTCTTCACCAACACTGTCACCACACTGTCGTGCTGCCGGAACTCATCAACTACTTGATCGAGTTGAATGCGGAGGTGCCGTATGTTTAGTACTTGATCGGGACGGATCGTGAAGGTGTACGACTACATCAACCGGGTTGATAAATGCTTCTGCTTTGCAATCTTGAAGGGTATGAAGATGCTCTCCCCTCTCTTTTCTATGCATATCCTAGATAGATCTTGCGTGAGCGTAGGAATTTTTTTGAAATTGCATGCTACGTTCCCCAACAAATTGAGGGTCCCAAGACGCCGCCATAGAACGTGTCCTTCAGAGATGACAAAATGGGCTCGACGGCGTATAAAGATCGCAAATCCTTGATCGCTTGGCGGAGGAGATCAGCGGCTGGGCCATCGAAGAGATCGACGGCGGTTGAACCAGAGGGGTTGGGGATGGACCACTTAACCTGTGGCATGGCCCGCGTGAAGCTGTCATTGTGGATGAGCTTGATGTCGTAGCTAGCTTTCCCGAGATATAGTAATACACTAGCCCACTGACATGAAGCCTTCGGCATGGCAACGTAGTCAATGTCTTCGCCGGCTTCTGTCACAACGTGTTGCTCTAGGATCGACAGGTCAGGGTGAACGGCGGCCACCTCACCAACATCCGTCGAAGAGGCCATGATAAATCTCTTCTTGGTCGAATGCTCCCCGGGCTCCCCGGGATACGTGGTCGAGTTTAGGCTACGACATTCTGGAGCAGGGGATGTGGATCTGGCGGGGAGGGACACTGCAGGCCTCATCTAAAATCTCAGGGGAGTGGGGCGATGGTATGGGAATCGCTGGGTAACCTGACCTTTATTATCTAAGCTAGGAGGAATGGGCAGACCGGCAAGGGTTGGAGGCGCCAGCAGCGGCCGTGAGCTAGGTTTCGAGGGGGAGGGGCGTGTGGGGGACTATGGAGGGAGGTGTTTGAGGCTACGCTGTGGCTACTAAAAAATTTAGTAATGGTGGGTGGAGATGGTGGTGGACGAGGGAGGGCGACGGTTCAAATGCCTCGGCTACTGCAATTTTACTATAAGGTCGATGCTGGTGGAGTGTGGGGGCGGTTGAAGTATGATGGCTACTAAAATTTTGGTAAAGGAATTCATGCGGGGCGGGAGTGCCCAAGATCGTGCACAGTCCAATAACAATATGCGTGTATGATAATAAGGAAAAGTGGCGGAACCACCGATTTTTGCAACGGTCAAGGCGGGTAGTTTGTTTTATATTTGTAGCTAGCTGGTCTATCGCACACGGTTCATCAGCGCACTTGCATCGCACACGGCTAAGCCAGTACTCCCCCCTTTGCTCGCGCTTGCGCAGTCCTGGTGATTTTACAGCGCACTTTCATCGCACATGGTTGAGCCAATACGTCCACCTTTGCTTGCGCTTGCGCAGGCATGGTGATTCACAATGCACTTGTATCGCACACGGTTAAGATATTATACCCGTGTCCATTGAGCATCATCAGGGTCTTTGCAGCAAAAAACGTTAGAGAGGGTCAGAAGACAGCCACACCAGCATGCGGCCCAAACATATATGAGTGAAAAGGCTGGTCTGTGATGTTCAAAATTCCAATGCACAACTTTGACCGCGCTGGCCCACGGTTGGGCGCGTCGTCGAAGATCGATGAGAGGGGCCAGAAGTCAAGAACCACCTGGAAGTGGCCAAATATATGTAGGAATATTGGGGATGTTTAAAACTTTAAATACACAATGCATAACTTTGGTGGCACCTGCCTCTCAAACCCGAAAGCACCCTTGGATATATCTATAGTGACATAATGTCGTACCTAGCTAGGATGCTTGGCCCACCACCTCCCACTTCGTGTCAGCGGGGCGGATGCATGTAATGATCGATACTTTGGTCATACATGCATGTCGCCATAACCTACCATAAGACGGACCAATGAATCTATCATTTGGTCAAACGACAACTGTTGTTGTCGATAAACCGCTTGGGCCAATAGATTGAACCATCATAAAAATCATACGAGAGGGACCACAAAACCAGCACTTCTTGCATGCGGCCCAAAATGATGTATGTTGGGAAGGGGTGATGTGTGTTTTCAATATAGAATAATGTACAATTTAGATGTGGTGACTACCTCTCGATACAGCAACAACTATGAAGGCAAGGTAGTTAAGGACGAGATACACAAGGTATGATGTAGGCTGAACCCAGCAATCCGAGCATGTGGGAGGGAATCCTGAAAACGCATGAGCTCGAGCTTTGGTCGAGCGACATGTGACGGTGACCATCCCTAACACGAATTAGGAGGAATCCATTCATGGCCAACACATACCCCTCATTATCGGTCAAAGGGATGATATATATACACTTGGGGAGCCCACAGATATGTGTGTCGTCACAAAAAACCGCACAAGGGAGACGCGGTCGATTAGAAGACCCCATATACACTGCATGCGGCCCGAAAATATGTATGGGTACGGTGGTGTGTGATGTGTTTAAATCCTGAATGCACAACTTCAATGGGCCACCAACTACATTACAAACTGAACACCATACCCGACTCCAAGCCTGGTTCAATATGTACGATGTCGATTTGCCAACTTTGAGGCGGCGGGGGGGAGGGGGGTCGTCCCACGCATGCACTCAAATGTTATTTGGTCTAGCTTGGGACACATCTATATCTATACCCCCTATATAGTGTGCGAATAACTTTGAAAGTTGGTCGTTGGATGAAGCCAACCCAACAGTACAGAGATGGAAAATCCGAGCAATCCTGGTCGTTGGATATCATCTACATTCCACTAGATTTTGCCACATGTACAATCTAGAAGACCCCATGGTTGAACTTAAGCATAATGCACAAACCTCATAACACAAGCACTTCTCCTTTGTTCTAGAATCTTCCATATCTTAATTGCTCAAACTTTTTTTTCTAAATGAATTGTCACTTTTTGTTTTTTTACTTTATGCTTTATAATGCACGATTCCATGAATCCAAAAATAGAATATTTTTATAAAACTAATTGATTTTGGATGATATGAACTATAGAATTAAACAAACATCTACATCATGCATATATGACTCAAAGCTTACATGCTATAGTGTGGTATTTATTCATAATTTGGTTACTCGTTGTTGGGTCAAAGGGATCGATTGTGTGGATCCTCCTAATTGTCTGTAAAGGATAGTATATATACCTCGGGGAGCCCACAGATATGTGCCGCGTCTATAAGCCGCACAAGGGGACATGCTCGAGAAGAACACGCTGCCCCCTATACCCTGCATGCAACCTGAAAAAGGTTTATATAATCGCCATGACAGGTCAAGTCAATCATTCTTTAATTTTTAGAGCAAAAAGTAACCCATAAAAACATAGTAGGTTTATATAATCGCCATGACAAGTCAATTCAATCATTCTTTAATTTTTTTAGAGCAAAAAATAACCCATAAAAACATAGTCTACAAATTAGCAATACAAGGATCCCAAGGTTTATATAATTGCCATGATAGGTCACTATAGAGATATAATACATCTCTATAATGACTGTGTCATGGCATTTAAGTGAAGCTTGAGATATGCAACTTCCCACCGGGTCACCCATCCTTGGACTACTCCAGTGCAAGCACGCTTAACTTCTGTGTTCTATTCGACTAGGCTAGCGGATGGGAAGCTGCCCTTTGCTGATAAGAATTGCCTCCTTGCCATTAAGGCGTTTCACGCTGGTCACTCTATGGGACCTACTCCCTCCTATCACACACATTTGTGCTTTTAGAAACTATGTGGGATATTTACATGGCCGGTGTGTCGCCGCTAGCCTTCAATGAGCACTGACACTGGTAGCAGCAAAACGATGGGAGAAGAGGCGGGAAACCAATGAGAGGAGTCGCGAGAAACGGTATCCTATTTAGAAAACCTAGTAGAGAAGGAAGCGTGAGCTAGCACGATGCATGCGGACTGTGCTTACCCATGTACTGCATGTGCTGTCGAAAGGGCTCGGGGTTGCCGCTCGATCTGGGAGCATCCAACGGTGCACATGTACGATCCGAGGGGTTTGGGTTCTGGCCAATCAGAACGCGCGACTCAAATCGCGTGCGCAGCAAGGGGGCGGCGGAGGGGGCATCGGCCACGGTTTGGTAGGCACATGGCTGTCGTGAGTGAACCGTGTGCTATTTGAAGACATTTCGTGAGAAGAATCTCGGTTTTTAAATCCCCGTAAATCCAAAAGTCACCTAAAAATCATGAAACCTGGCATGGTGTCACGACATGGCACATATATGTCGAGGAATTGTTTTCGTCCATTTTGGCGCAAGTTTTATTACAAGCCTCTTACAAACTGGAGCTTCTCACAAAGAAGCCTCGTGGTTCCGATAGGGAAATGTGTCCCCCTTGTGGGCGATATGTAATCATTGCCTGTTTTCGCCTTGTATTTTCTTCTACAGGCAACATGGAACGACAGGATATCCATGCTGAAATTTAAACTTATTCAGGGTTCGTTTGGCCTTTTTATACACTAATTGAGTTTCCTAGGAATTTAATGTCCATAATTCAAATCTGAACTTCAAATACATGCTCCAGTTCACCAAAATGGCTAGAAAATTTATACATGTGTCCCTGGGTGCATGTTTAGATCCCATGCCAGGAATGGGAATGAATTACAACTGTACCCGCATCATGGCTCGTCCTCAAACATTTGGAATCTCAGTTTTTAAATCCCCATAAATCCTAAACTCACCAGAAAGTCATGAAAGGTGGCATGGTGCCTTTCATGGCACATATATGTCATGGTAAAACATTGTCCAATTTGGGCCAAGCTTTATTACAAACCTCTTACAAACCGGAGCTTCTGTCAAAGAAGCCTCATGGTTCCGATAGGGAAACGTGTTCCCCTTGTGGGCGAAACATAATCACTGCACCTTTTCGCCTTGTATTTTCTTCTACAGGCAACATTGAATGACAGGATATCCATGCTGAAATTTAAACTTATTTAGGGTTCGTTTGGCCTTTTATACACTAATTGAGTTTCCTAGGCATTTAATGTCCATAATTCAAATCTGAACTTCAAATACATGCTCCAGTTCACCAAAATGGCTAGAAAAATTATACATGTGTCCTTGGGTGCATGTTTAGGTCCCATGCCAGGAATGGAAACGAATTACAACAGTACCGGTATCCTGGCTCGTCCTCAAACATTTTGAATCTTGGTTTTTAAATCCCCATAAATCCAAAACTCACCAGAAAATCATCAAAGGTGGAATGCTGTCACGTCATGGCACATATATGTCCTGGCAAAAACAATGCCAATTTGGGCCAAGCTTTATTACAAACCTATTACAAAATGGAGCTTCTCTCAAAGAAGCCTCGTGGTTCCGATTGGGAAACATGTTCCCCTCATGGGCAAAACGTAATCACTGCCTCTTTTCGCCTTGTATTTTCTTCTACGGGCAACATGGAACGACGGGATATCCGTGCTGAAATTTAAACTTTTTTAGGGTTTGTTTGGACTTTTATACACTAATTGAGTTTCCTAGGTATTTAATGTCCATAATTCAAATCTGAACTACAAATAGATGCTCCAGTTCACCAAAACGGCTAGAAAAATTATACATGTGTCCTTGAGTGCATGTTTAGGTCACATGCCAGGAATGGGAACGAATTACAACCATACCAGTGTCCTGGCTTGTCCTTAAACATTTCGAATCTTGGTTTTTAAATCCCCATAAATCAAAACTCACGAGAAAGTCATCAAAGGTGGCATGGTGTCACGTCATGGCACATATATGTCGTGGTAAAAACATTGCCAATTTGGGCCAAGCTTTATTGCAAACCGAAGCCTGTCACAAGAACCCTCGTGGTTTCGATAGGGAAATGTGTCCCCTTGTGGGCCAAACGATAATCGCTCCCTCTTCTAGCCTCGTATTTTCTTCTACACACAACACGAAACAACGGGAGTTTCATGCTGAACTTTGAAATTATTCAGGGTTCGTTTGACCCTTTTTATTCATTAATTGAGTTATCTAGGCATTTAATGTCCATAATTCAATTCCAAACTACAAATACACGCTCCAGTGCACCAAAATGGCTAGAAAAAATGTACATGTTTCCTTGGGGTGCATGTTTAGGTCCCATGGAAGGAATGGGAACGAATTCAACCGTCTCGCCGTCCTAGCTTGGCAACAAACATTGTGAATATCGGGTTTTAAATCTCTGTAAATCCAAAACTCACTAGGAAATCATGAAACTTGGGATGGTGTCACTACATAGTACATATAATTTTCCAATTTGGGCGAAGCTATATTACAACCCTCTTACAAACCGGAGCCTGTCGCAACCCTCGTGGTTCCAGTAGGAAAACATGCCCCTCTTGTGGGCGAAACGATAATCGCTGCCTCTCCTCACCTTGAACTTTGTTTTCTACAGGCAACATAGAATAACAGGAGTGTGGTGCTGAAATTTGAAACTATTCAGGGTCCGTTTGGCCATTGTATATATTACTAATTAAGATTTCTACGCATTTAATGTAGTCCATAATTCAAATTTGAACTACAAGCACATGCTCTAGTGAAGCAAAATGGGTGGGAAAACGTACATCTATCATTGGGTGCATGTTTAGGTCTCATTTAAGGAATGGGAATGAATTACAAACTTGTCATCATCCTGAAACATTGAGAATCTCGGTTTTTAAATCCTAGTAAATCAAAAACTCACCCAAAAACATGAAACTTGGCATGGTTTCATGACATGGCACATATATGTCGTGGTAAAAAAAATTGTCCAGTTTGAGAAGAGGCGCACACATTAGTAGCCAACGAAGTCATTTTTGAAACAAAAAGCAGAAACGTTAATATCGCAAGCGGTTGTATTATATTAACCGTGTCAAAATTTAACCATACTCGGTGGTGTGCGTGCAACTATTTGATTAGACGGGGCGAGCGCGAGAAGTTCTCCATGCAGGCTCGATGGGACGCGTGCGAGCAGTCCGTCATGCAGGCTCGACGGGATGCGTGCATCCTTTCAACCTCGCAGGCTCGATGGGACACGTGCGAGCAGTAATGCCGCCCATACTCACCAAGAAGTGATCTATTTGACCTCCATGCACCAGCCGTCGCCCGCCTCGCTCAGAACTTCACCATTAATGGGTTAATTAAAGCACCTGGACGAAGGGTGTTTGCTTGTGATCCCATGGTAGCATTTGCTTTGTTCGTGTTTTGAACTCATATTCCGACCTAATTTAAATTGCCACATAGGGCAACGGATAATATGACCACAAATAAAATGGCAACGTTAATACGACGACAAATTTACAATGGCGCAAATAATAATTGTCTTACATATTCCGGATAATTTAAAATGCCACATGCGGCAAAGCCCGGAAGACACGAGGGCAAGAGAAGAAGGAAATTGCAGACAACGATCTGGGTCGCTACTGTCTCTACTCGTCGATGGGTCGTCGGGCGACGACATCCTCCAACTCCTTCTTCAATTCCTCACGACTTTGGTTCAAAGTAGCCACGAATTCCTCCACCTCTTGCTCGCGCTCGATCCGGAGCTTCCTCAAGTCACCCATCAGTTCCTCGATGACCGTTGTCAGCGTCATCCCTGAGGCACTACTCTGCTCATGCAGCATCTTACAGTCGGCAGCCTCCTCCTCCTTCTCGGCAAGCGCCTTGAGGAGCTTCACATTGTCACCCATGAGTTGCTTGACGAGGTCGGTCGCCTTGTCAAATGAGCATCTCTGATCTTGAGCAGCTTCATCAAGTCGTCGACCAGCTCCTGCTACTTAGTGATGCTAGCGAGAATGTCGTCATCGTCGGCCAAGGACTTCAGGAATGCTAGCTCGTCATGATGGCCGACGCCACGAGTGCACTTGCGAGAGCCCTCGTGTGCCCATGAGAGCTCGTTCGAGGGCAAAGCGGCGCGCCGGGACATCTCTGTTGTGGCTGCGACTTTATGGCGGGACCTCTATAGTGCTTCCGTGGCCTTGGTCTTTGCTGCCTGGTTATATGTCCACCCTAAACTGCTCCTACCGGTCATGGCGGAACGACTTGACAAGAAAGACCAGTTTCGTGGGTGATGAGGAGAGGAACTATGAAGTAATTTTCGAGTGGATAGTTTTTATAGCCCGGTGCTAAGTGTGAACACATATTAGTTGATAGGTGTGAACAGATTTGCAATTACTTATTGCTTTGTAATCTGCAATGTGACGAGAAACAAGGTCAAAATTTATTAATGGCAGAAGGTTGACCATGTGGTTGCTCGCCGTTGAGGCAGCCGTGGCCCGCTCTGCTCGCGACCGTCCGAGCATTTTGCTCGCCATTGAAGTGGCCGCGGCGCACTCCGTTCATCCGAGTCGGCTGTTTGCCACGTATCACACACATCTTGTTAAGTTGAACCGTTTCTGTTGTGTTCCCTAATCGAAAACAGTTCGTCCGAGTGAACCGTATGCCGTATATCACACACACACCTTGATCTGGCTAACCATTTCTGTTGCACTACCTAATAACAAACAATTCATCGGAGCAAACTGTATGCCATATATCACACACACATTGATATGGCTGCCCGTTTCTGTTGTTCTGCCTCATCGCAAAAAGTTCGAATGGATTAACTGTGTGCCCTGCATCGCACACACAACTAAAATCTGAACCATGTTTGATGACTCCGCCATCGCAAAAGTTTTGCAGCTTTTTTGACGTTTTTTTACATCCCCGTTTCTGATTAATGCATCACACAGAGTTTTTTGAAAGGATCCTGATCATAGTGTCGCGTTAGCAGGATCCTGCAGTAGTGAGCCATCTAGCTACTAGCTATGGACCCGTAGGTCTGTGGTAAAATATGCACGCTTCATAGGAGAGGCAATGGTGTTGATGTAGAAGCTCTCCATGATCGAATCTCCCTCCGGCAGGATGCCGGAAAAGGCCCCTAGATGGGATCTCACGGGTCCAGAAGGTTGCGGTAGTGGAAAAGTGGTTTCGTGGCTCCCCTGGAAGTTTTTGGGGTATAAGAGTATATAGGAGGAAGATCTAGGTCTGGAGGTCACCAAGCGGCCCACAAGGTTGGGGGGCGCGCCCCACCCCCCTGGGCGGGCCCTCCACCCATGTGGCCGCCTCGTTGCTCTTCTAACTTGCACTCCAAGTCTCCTGGGTGTCTTGTGGTCCAAGAAAAATCATCGCAAAAGTTTTATTCCGTTTGGTATTCCTTTTTTATGGAACTCTAAAACAAGGAAAAAACATGAACTGGCACTGTGCTCTAGGTTAATGGGTTAGTCCCAAAAATCATATAAAATGGCATATTAAAGCATATAAAACATCCAAAATAGGTAATATAATAGCATGGAACAATCAAAAATTATAGATACATTGGAGACCTATCATGATCCAGGAGTGGACCACTAGACAACGGTCAAAATTATCCTTAGGTGCCTTAAAGAGGACTAAGGAAATGTTTATCGGTTATGGAAGTGATAAAAAGTTCGTCGTAAAGAGTTACAACGATGCAAGCTTTGACACTAATATAGGTGACTCTAACTCTCAATCTGGATACATATTGAATGAGGGAGTAATTAGCTAGAGTAGCTCCATGCAGGGCATTGTAGATATTTGCAAAATAAATACGGATCTGAATGTGACAGACCCGTTGACTAAACTTCTCTCACAAGCAAACCATGATTACACCTTATTACTCTTTGGGTGTTAATCACATGACAATGTGAACTAGATTATTGACTGTAGTAAACCCTTTGGGTGTTGTTCACATGACAATGTGAACTATGTGTGTTATTCACATGACGATGTGAGCTAGATTAATGACTCTAGTGCAAGTAGGAAACTGAAGCAAATATGCCCTAGAGGCAATAATAAAGTTTTTATTTTATATTTTCTTATTCATGATAAAGGTTTATTATTCATGCTAGAATTGTATAGATCGGAAACCTTATGTCACATCCCTAGTTCTGGCCTGACCTATGCTTGCTTCCATGTGTGCATCATGTTTAAAGTTCATGAAATTTGAAATGGGGATGACCAAGCCCTAGCACCAAAGCAATGCAAATAGGTTCAACTTCAAAATATTTTCAAAGAACCCAAATTGGTTTGCAAAAATGTTCATGATTAATGGAAAAGGGTGAAAACCATTTCCAGAGATGATGGATATTTTTCCAAGACATTTTTGGATTTTTGAGTAAACCATATTGTATTTGAATTGGGGCATTTAAATACTGTTAATATTTTTAAATGCTCCAGCAATTCTGAAAATAGTTGAGGGCCTCTGTGATAATTCAGTTAATGCCCACAATTATTTTCAGGATTTATTAAAATGATTTGGTATTATTACTAAATCAAAACAAATAGCAAAAACTAGAAAACAGAAAGAATTAGAAAAAGGAGAGAGAGAAACCTACCTGGCCCAGCTCCTCCAGCCACTTACCTGGCGCCACCACCGGCCCAGCACGGCCCAGCCCACCGCCGCTTCCCCCCTGTCGTCTTCCTCCCTCGCCAGAAGGACAGAGGCGAGGCGTGGCGCGCGCCCGAGAGCCCTCGGCCACCTCCTGCTTCCTCCTGGGAGCCCCGGGCCTTCTACCAGCGCCACGGAGACGCCCGAAGACCCTGTTCCCTCTCCCTCACTCGCTGCTCTCCCTCCCTTCCCCTGGCTCTCTCTCTCGTGCAGCCCGAGCGGAGCTCGTCGCCGCCGTCCACTGCCACCACGGCCACCGGGCCTCCCTCGCTTCCCCGACTAGCCCACAAGCTCCGCCACTCCGTCCTCGACCCACCTCACCGAGTCACGCCCCTCCAGAAGCCCCCGAAGCGCCGCCCCGACGTTTTCCCCCTCCTCGGACCCGCCGGTCGCCGTCGCTCGATTCGTCAGCTCCGGACCGTCCCCGGCCTCGTCTCCGCCTTGAATGGATCCGCTGTGAGCCTCCGCTGCTTCTCCTGTGCTCGCCCCCTCCGTTCTCGCCCCCTAGCCCCATCTCCCACCGCGGTCGAGAGCTTCTCACCGCCGGCCATGGCGTGACCGTGGCCACAGCCACCGCAGCTCGTTCCCGAGCCCACCATCGTGCTCAGCACGATCGCATGAACCCTTAGACACCCACAACACCTCCTTCCGTGCTCTGTAACGCCACCCCGAGATTGCCCGAACTCCGGCCGCCGCCTTTGAGCTTGCCGCCGTCGATATAGATCGCCCCCGGCATAACTGACTGCACCACTCGACGCGCGGGATCTTCAGCGTCACGTAGATGCCCTCCGCCGGCCATTTGGTCGCCGGAGGAGGAATTCCGACCCCCTCCGCCGTCTCGGGCTTCACCGGCGACGAGCCGTGGACCAAGTCCGGCGGGTTCGACCCCAGTTGGATGCCCCTGACTCAATGACAGGTGGGGCCCAGCCCTGTTAGTTAATTAGGTTAGTACTAATTGAATTAGTTAAACTAATTACCCATGCTGACACTGACAGTGGGCCCCGTGGCTATTAATTTGATTAGTTAGAGTTAATTAACTCTGTTAGTCACCTAAGTCACTGACCAGTAGGCCCCACTGGTCAGGTTTGACCCGGACCAGCCCCTGTTGACCTGCTGACGTCATGCCAACGTCATGCTGACGCAGTAAATGTTTTCTGGATTTATTTTTATTCAAAAAATTCCAGAAAATTGTATAAACTTCTAAAAATCATAGAAATTCAACCGTAACTCCAAATTAAATAATTTATATATGAAAAATTATCAGAAAAATTCAAGGAATCCATCTGTACCATTTTCATGCATGTTTGAACAATATTTGTCCTCTGTTTTGGACAAAACAAATAAAGGGCATTTAAATAATCATATATGGAGTTGGATTTTGAATCATGTATTCAAACCAACTTCATTTAAATCATAGCTAGGTGCATTAGCCCAAAGCACATTCATATTGCCATGTCATAGCATGCGTCATATTGTGCATTGCATTGATTGTGTTCTTCCTTGTTTGCCGGTAATTGTCCCCTCTCGATAGACGTGTACCGGCGATGTGATTGATGACATTGATGAAGAGCTATATTATCTTCAGAAGTGCCAGGCAAGCAAAACCCCCTTGTTCATTCCGATACAATCCTACTCTCTCGCTCCTGCTCTCTTTTAATGCATTAGGACAACATCGATTCATCTGTTACTTGCTGCGGTAGCTGAACCCCTTTATCCTTTGCATGACCTATCATTGCCACAGTAAATAGATGAAACCCACTAGCATGAGTAGGAATTGTTTGAGCCCTATTGTGCCTACTCATTCATGCTTGTTTGTCATGCCTGCTACTGCTTAGAGTTGAGTCACGTCTGATTCATCGGGGATGAATCAGAGGTGTGTGAACATGTCCTACTGTGTGTGAGCTAAGTGTGCGAATACGATTTGGTAAAGGTAGCGGTGAGAGGCCATGTAGGAGTACATGGTGGGTTGTCTCATTGAAGCCGTCCTCAGGAACTGAGTTCTGTGTTTGTGATCCATGATTCAGCTACTACCATGCATTGGGCCCGAAACCAATGGACCCTCTCGGCTTCTTAATCACCCTTGTCCTCTGTCCAGGAGTTGCAAGTAGTTTCTGGTGTTTGTAGTATGCTGGAGGCCGTGGGCAGTGCTGACCGGAGGGGTGGGCTGTGATGCGGTAGGCACGTGGCCCGGTGTACTGAGCGCCCGTTTGGTGTCTCGGGAACCCTGCACACATCGTTTGTGGCTGTGAGCGAAACTCCGGCCGGATCTCCTCATGGATGGAACCCGAATAGGCGATAAAACCTGGACTAGAGACTTGAGTGTTTAGGTAGGCCGTGGCCGACACCCACGTTGGGCTTCCGCTTGAAGGTTGCCGAGTACATGTCGTGTAAACGGCGGTAAGTGGTGAGAGCGTGTGTGAAGAAGTACACCCCTGCAGGGTTAACATCATCTATTCGAATAGCCGTGTCCGCGGTAAAGGACTTCTGGGTTGCTTATATCAGTTCATAGACAAGTGAAAGTGGATACTCTAAAATACGCAAGATAAGCGTGAGTGCTATGGATGGCGTTCTCGTAGGGAGACGGGAGCGGATCCATAGTGGTGTATTGATATGGTGAATATGTGGACTCGTGTGCGCCACCTCAAAGAGTTACTTGCAGTCGTAGTTCAGGATAGCCACCGAGTCAAAGCTGGCTTGCTGCAGTTAAACCCCACCATCCCCTTTGTTGATAATGATGCATATGTAGTTAGTTCTGATGTAAGTCTTGCTGGGTACATTTGTACTCACGTTTGCCTATTTTATGTTTTTGCAGAGAGACTTCAGTCTCGCTAGTAGTTCCGCGTGGTCTTCGACGTTTAGCTTGTTACCTCAGCTACGATCTTGTGCCCTCGGCAGGATCTGGTAGATAGTCAGGCTTCTCAGCCTTTTTCATTTATAGTTGTCTGTACTCAGACATGTTAAGCTTCCGCTTGTGCTTTGACTTGTATGCTCTGAATGTTGGGTCATGAGACCCATGTTTGTAATATCTCGCTCCTCGGAGCCTATTGAATAAATACTTGAGTTGTAGAGTCATGTTGTGATGCCATGTTGTATTGCACATATCGAGCATATTGTGTGTATGTTATTGAAATGCTTGGTATGTGTGGGATCTGACTATCTAGTTGTTTATCCTTAGTAGCCTCTCTTACCGGGAAATGTCTCCTAGTGTTTCCACTGAGCCATGGTAGCTTGCTACTGCTCCGGAACACTTAGGCTGGCCGGCATGTGTCCTTCTTCGTTCCTGTGTCTGTCCCTTCGGGGAAATGTCACGCGATGAATACCGGAGTCCTGTTAGCCCGCTACAGCCCGGTTCACCGGAGTCCTGCTAGCCCAGTGCTACAGCCTGGATTCACTCGCTGATGACCGACACGTTCGTTGCTGGGTCATGTATGCCTGTCCCTGTAAGTTAGTGCCACTTTGGGTTCACGACTAGCCATGTCAGCCCGGGTTCTTTGTCATATGGATGCTAGCGACACTATCATATACGTGAGCCAAAAGGCGCAAACGGTCCCGGGCCAGGTAAGGTGGCACCCGTGGGAATACCGTGCGTGAGGCCGCAAAGTGATATGATGTGTTACATGCTAGATCGGTGTGACTTAGGATCGGGGTCCTGACAGCGTTGGTATCAGAGCTTGACTGCCTGTAGGATTACAAAGCCAAACTGGTCGAAGTTGAGTCTAGAAATTCTTTAGTTATATAAGGGAATTGATTGTGGGATGGAACGTAAGGCTCTTTTTACTCCTTATACCTCATGCCCTTCTGATCTGAGTCATCTTATCTTTCCTACGGGGATGAAGAACTAGGCTATCTCTTCTTTCTATCAGGATCACGTGTTACTAATCAGTAGACTTATAAGATTGTTGGATCTAAGTCTCAGTTCAGTTCCTACTACTTCCGTATGTTAATTGTTGATCTCGAGACCTTGATATTGTGTTTCTAAGTGGTTATGCCACCATTTTGTAGTATGTCTCCAAACCTTTTGGGCATTTACAGCCGTTATGCTGTCCGAGTCATTCCAGGTTTCTAAATAGTCTCATGCATTTGCAAATCCTTTCTTTCCATTCCCGATGTCCCTTATGGTCAGGATAAGCACACTAACCGGTGCGTTGAAGTAATTTATTGCCTTGACATATATGTTGGAGTTCCTATTATGACCCTAAGTGCTTAGAGGATCATCTAGTGGTCTAGCCATGATCTGTGTTTCCAGTGTGATGATTTTGGCCGTCATTATCGAAAGCATCCCGTGATGCCATTTAGTTAGTAGGTATTCTAATCCTGGGTCTTGAACCCGAGATTCACTCTACTTACTTCATGTTGATAGTGTTTGCTAGTTCCTTTAGGTTATTAGTAACTTTGCGATAGTCCTCGAGGTCCATGGTATTTTCCTTCTTCCAAATACTATGAACCATTCTTGGCAGGAGTTATTTTGAACCAAAAGATCACAACCAGAGTACTCTTGATGAGTTCTCCATGCTATATTGTGACTCTGCCAGCTCAACCTTTCTGCATGGGTTATCTGGAAGAATTATGTTGAACTTGGTTCGACATACTAATCTATGCATCCACAACTCAGAAAGTTATATGTTCTTTGAGTTGTCCCTCTTAGTTGTATTCTGACCCCTGTCTATCATTTGATAGTCAAGAGTATGCGTGCATTCGTTCATCGATACCTATTACTCTTGTGGTCCGTCAAGCCATTCTATTCCGGAATGACTAGGAGAAACAAACTCCAGTACCTCATCCATATCCAGGGTTGGGTCTTAGCAGTTGTACTCCGCAGATCAAAATACTAATCCAGTTTTTGTTCTGTTCCACCCTGGAGTGTTACCATCTTTATATTAAGATTATCATGGGAATTGCACACCATCCTATGAATTCTTGGTGCAGTGATACTTCTCTCCATCATTATTCATTTCTCGGTTCCCGTGTTGTTATAACCGGATTGTCGACAAGTGAATCGTGATGTGTGAAATCAATACTCCTAGCAACCTTGTTGCTTGGTAGTTAAATGGACAATAACCTCATTCTTAAACGTGTTGGTTCTTGAATCATCATTCTAAGATTGATCGTGCTACCTTGTCCATCTTCCTGGTGCACATTTCGATTGATGAGTTAGGATTTTGTCAAGTCCTCGCTCATTTGATCATATCGTCTTGCCCTGAAAAGCAAGATTGTTCTCGATCTTAGTAACATATCAGTGGTTCGTGATTTTCCGAATATCTTCTCGAAAGTATCACCAGGTTGTCACCTGACTGTTATGTTGAACTCGTGATCAAGTTGGTTTATTCCTGTAAACCACCCCTTCTCCAAAATCTGTGTTGGATACCCCCGAGCTAGTTGGTTAAGCCAAACAACAACTTGGAGAGTTGGAAGATAAAAGATTGTCTGGCTTAGTCATTTTAAGGGATATTTTTTTGTGTGTGTGTTGAAGAAAGATGATATCTTTATTGGTTGATCCTCGTGATCAATTGTTGGATCTATTATCTTACCCAAACCTTTGATTTGAGTATGGGCTATCGTCAAATCAAATCAGAACCAACGATTCGTAATGTTGTCTTACCCGTGGTTGTTCCTCGAGCATACACCATTATATCTTTCGGGTCTGACCAATGCTATCACCTTGTTCACATAATTGTGGAATTCCACTAATATGGGAACCTGGATGAATTGTTGTTGAGCCCATCGACAACATCCTTATCTCCTCCATGATTCATGTTAAACATCCAGCTAGTATTGGAAACTTTTATAATCGTTATCTTCATGACTCGTTCGTGAAGCATATGTTTGGACGAAAGAAGTGAGTCCCTCTAATTCATGTGCACTTGATGCAAGTTGCCGCCATGAATTTGAGAAGGCTTGTTTTACCTCCTTTGGAATCATCCCAAGTCAGTCCTGCATGTGCAAAGTATTCTGTGGTCTGTTAGACTGATCATCTTCATTCCATATGAACTCCGTAGCACACTAAGCCACTGGTTGAATTGTTCAAGGAAAAGGAGTTGATGTGCGAATACTAGTTTACGCACAAGACTTTGATATCCTTGTTGATGGTTCCCCACCGGAACTCGGTAGTGTTTTATTGTAAGACTACCATGTGGAGACGCTTGTCTCGAACAACATGTTCACATGTTTGTAGCAAGACCAGCTCATAGTTTGGAGCTTGCTATCGTAGTCCATTTTCCGAGAATCTCGCAACGCCATCTCGTCGATTTGTGTTGCAAACTTTAATTTTTCTTTCTAGACTGGATGAGTCTGGAATATTCTGACACCAACCAGATCTGAATCTCAGGCAGATATGATGGTTGGAACATTTCCCAAGAACTATAATATTGGTCTCGCGATAACCGATAAAGTGGATGTCGTGGCCAACACACCCCGCCGGAAGACCTATTATTGTAGTATCTTGATTGAAGAAGTTGGCCACCTTCCAATAAGGACTTCGTAGGATTTACTCCCTAGTTGTGCCTTATGATTTTTGTGTTCCCGAAGTCCGACCTTACTTGATGTTCTAGATATCAAACCTTATGAATGGGATACACTAGCACATCAAGGAGAACATTAGAAGCGGAGTGCTAAATGTCTCTCGGTCGATCATCCAGATTTTGTTTCCTTGGCCTCGCTAAGGTGAAATCTGAGAAGGTGTTATCCTCCTTTGCATCTGCATCTTCCACCGGTATTCATCATGGTAGTATGTTGTGTTGTCGGGATCCTTGACACGGATGTTGGTAAAACCTTGATGAATATGGAAATGCTCAAGTTCTTGAGAGCACGCGCAAGCGCTAGGTGTTATCATCGGCACTAACTGGGTTTGCTCTCAGCTTCCTCGGTTATGCTATAACTTCTCAAATAGTGGATTCACTCTCTATTGTTGGGTTCTTCCCCAGTTACTAGAATCATTCCCAGCATTTGCATTTTGTTCCCAGCTTGCACCGCCAATGTGCCATTCTACCACGGGTCTCTTCCATTTCCGGTGGTAAGCAAATTCATCCATTACGTTGTCTTCAACAAGGTAATCCACATCGTCCAAGTCCGAGTATGCCATTCTACCGACCCCCTCCAAACGATCGCTCAAGAATTGCCTTAGTCTGGTTCAAAGAGTTTCAATGATCTCTGAATCAAAGGTAATTCTTTTTGCCACTTAAGGTAATAATCTACGAATCACCCTCCTCGAGGATGTCCCGCTGTGGCATCATGGAAACTCAACTCCTCGCTACGTTGACAATCGTTTACCACCTTCTTAAGTGTGGAATTATTGTCCACCCAGTGAACCTTCGTCATCTGCTTCAGTCCATTCCTATGGATGTGTGCTTCGTCTCTCAGCTCGAGAGATGTTGCTATGTCTCAATCCGAGAGTTAATCCTGAGTTGTTCGACCTTCGAGAAGATTGATCCTTCTAGAGTTCCCTTCTCCCCTCGTTGCCATGTTGGTTGGAGTTCTCAGAGCAAGACATCAAGATAATGATGGTGATCGAATCAATGTTCTTATGAAGGGCAACCTGGATCGTGAAGATTATGTTAGGTTGCGTTCCCCCTTCGTCTTACCCTACACTTGAATCTCGGGTCGAGATTCTTGTTTAGTGGGGGTGAGTTGTCACATCCCTAGTTCTGGCCTGACCTATGCTTGCTTCCATGTGTGCATCATGTTTAAAGTTCATGAAATTTGAAATGGGGATGACCAAGCCCTAGCACCAAAGCAATGCAAATAGGTTCAACTTCAAAATATTTTCAAAGAACCCAAATTGGTTTGCAAAAATGTTCATGATTAATGGAAAAGGGTGAAAACCATTTCCAGAGATGATGGATATTTTTCCAAGACATTTTTGGATTTTTGAGTAAACCATATTGTATTTGAATTGGGGCATTTAAATACTGTTAATATTTTTAAATGCTCCAACAATTCTGAAAATAGTTGAGGGCCTCTGTGATAATTCAGTTAATGCCCACAATTATTTTCAGGATTTATTAAAATGATTTGGTATTATTACTAAATCAAAACAAATAGCAAAAACTAGAAAACAGAAAGAATTAGAAAAAGGAGAGAGAGAAACCTACCTGGCCCAGCTCCTCCAGCCACTTACCTGGCGCCACCACCGGCCCAGCACGGCCCAGCCCACCGCCGCTTCCCCCCTGTCGTCTTCCTCCCTCGCCAGAAGGACAGAGGCGAGGCGTGGCGCGCGCCCGAGAGCCCTCGGCCACCTCCTGCTTCCTCCTGGGAGCCCGGGGCCTTCTACCAGCGCCACGGAGACGCCCGAAGACCCTGTTCCCTCTCCCTCACTCGCTGCTCTCCCTCCCTTCCCCTGGCTCTCTCTCTCTCGCGCAGCCCGAGCGGAGCTCGTCGCCGCCGTCCACTGCCACCACGGCCACCGGGCCTCCCTCGCTTCCCCGACTAGCCCACAAGCTCCGCCACTCCGTCCTCGACCCACCTCACCGAGCCACGCCCCTCCAGAAGCCCCCGAAGCGCCGCCCCGACGTTTTTCCCCTCCTCGGACCCGCCGGTCGCCGTCGCCCGATTCGTCGGCTCCGGACCGTCCCCGGCCTCGTCTCCGCCTCGAATGGATCCGCTGTGAGCCTCCGCTGCTTCTCCTGTGCTCGCCCCCTCCGTTCTCGCCCCCTAGCCCCATCTCCCACCGCGGCCGAGAGCTTCTCGCCGCCGGCCATGGCGTGACCGTGGCCACAGCCACCGCAGCTCGTTCCCGAGCCCACCATCGTGCTCAGCACGATCGCATGAACCCGTAGACACCCACAACGCCTCCTTCCGTGCTCTGTAACGCCACCCCGAGATTGCCCGAACTCCGGCCGCCGCCTTGAGCTCGCCGCCGTCGATATAGATCGCCCCCGGCATAACTGACTGCACCACTCGACGCGCGGGATCTTCAGCGTCACGTAGATGCCCTCCGCCGGCCATTTGGTCGCCGGAGGAGGAATTCCGACCCCCTCCGCCGTCTCGGGCTTCACCGGCGACGAGCCGTGGACCAAGTCCGGCGGGTTTGACCCCAGTTGGACGCCCCTGACTCAATGACAGGTGGGGCCCAGCCCTGTTAGTTAATTAGGTTAGTACTAATTGAATTAGTTAAACTAATTACCCCTGCTGACACTGACAGTGGGCCCCGTGGCTATTAATTTGATTAGTTAGAGTTAATTAACTCTGTTAGTCACCTAAGTCACTGACAAGTGGGCCCCACTGGTCAGGTTTGACCCGGACCAGCCCCTGTTGACCTGCTGACGTCATGCCAACGTCATGCTGACGCAGTAAATGTTTTCTGGATTTATTTTTATTCAGAAAATTCCAGAAAATTGTATAAACTTCTAAAAATCATAGAAATTCAACCGTAACTCCAAATTAAATAATTTATATATGAAAAATTATCAGAAAAATTCAAGGAATCCATCTGTACCATTTTCATGCATGCCTGAACAATATTTGTCCTCTGTTTTGGACAAAACAAATAAAGGGCATTTAAATAATCATATATGGAGTTGGATTTTGAATCATGTATTCAAACCAACTTCATTTAAATCATAGCTAGGTGCATTAGCCCAAAACACATTCATATTGCCATGTCATAGCATGCATCATATTGTGCATTGCATTGATTGTGTTCTTCCTTGTTTGCCGGTAATTGTCCCCTCTCGATAGACGTGTACCGGCGATGTGATCGATGACACCGATGAAGAGCTATATTATCTTCAGAAGTGCCAGGCAAGCAAAACCCCCTTGTTCATTCCGATACAATCCTACTCTCTCGCTCCTGCTCTCTTTTAATGCATTAGGACAACACCGATTCATCTGTTACTTGCTGCGGTAGCTGAACCCCTTTATCCTTTGCATGACCTGTCATTGCCACAGTAAATAGATGAAACCCACTAGCATGAGTAGGAATTGTTTGAGCCCTGTTGTGCCTACTCATTCATGCTTGTTTGTCATGCCTGCTACTGCTTAGAGTTGAGTCAGGTCTGATTCATCGGGGATGAATCAGAGGTGTGTGAACATGTCCTACTGTGTGTGAGCTAAGTGTGCGAATACGATTTGGTAAAGGTAGCGGTGAGAGGCCATGTAGGAGTACATGGTGGGTTGTCTCATTGAAGCCGTCCTCAGGAACTGAGTTCTGTGTTTGTGATCCATGATTCAGCTACTACCACGCATTGGGCCCGAAACCAATGGACCCTCTCGGCTTCTTAATCACCCTTGTCCTCTGTCCAGGAGTTGCAAGTAGTTTCTGGTGTTTGTAGTATTCTGGAGGCCGTGGGCAACGCTGACCGGAGGGGTGGGCTGTGATGCGGTAGGCACGTGGCCCGGTGTACCGAGCGCCCGTTTGGTGTCTCGGGAACCCTGCACACATCGTTTGTGGCTGTGAGCGAAACTCCGGCCGGATCTCCTCATGGATGGAACCCGAATAGGCGATAAACCTGGACTAGAGACTTGAGTGTTTAGGTAGGCCGTGGCCGACACCCACGTTGGGCTTCCGCTTGAAGGTTTCCGAGTACATGTCGTGTAAACGGCGGTAAGTGGTGAGAGCGTGTGTGAAGAAGTACACCCCTGCAGGGTTAACATCATCTATTCGAATAGCCGTGTCCGCGGTAAAGGACTTCTGGGTTGCTTATATCAGTTCATAGACAAGTGAAAGTGGATACTTTAAAATGCGCAAGATAAGCGTGAGTGCTATGGATGGCGTTCTCGTAGGGAGGCGGGAGCGGATCCATAGTGGTGTATTGATATGGTGAATATGTGGACTCGTGTGCGCCACCTCAAAGAGTTACTTGCAGTCGTAGTTCAGGATAGCCACCGAGTCAAAGCTGGCTTGCTGCAGTTAAACCCCACCATCCCCTTTGTTGATAATGATGCATATGTAGTTAGTTCTGATGTAAGTCTTGCTGGGTACATTTGTACTCACGTTTGCCTATTTTATGTTTTTGCAGAGAGACCTCAGTCTCGCTAGTAGTTCCGCGTGGTCTTCGACGTTTAGCTTGTTACCTCAGCTACGATCTTGTGCCCTCGGCAGGATCTGGTAGATAGTCAGGCTTCTCAGCCTTTTTCATTTTATAGTTGTCTGTACTCAGACATGTTAAGCTTCCGCATGTGCTTTGACTTGTATGCTCTGATGTTGGATCATGAGACCCATGTTTGTAATATCTCGCTCCTCGGAGCCTATTGATTAAATACTTGAGTTGTAGAGTCATGTTGTGATGCCATGTTGTATTGCACATATCGAGCATATTGTGTGTATGTTATTGAAATGCTTGGTATGTGTGGGATCTGACTATCTAGTTGTTTATCCTTAGTAGCCTCTCTTACCGGGAAATGTCTCCTGGTGTTTCCACTGAGCCATGGTAGCTTGCTACTGCTCCGGAACACTTAGGCTGGCCGGCATGTGTCCTTCTTCGTTCCTGTGTCTGTCCCTTCGGGGAAATGTCACGCGACGAATACCGGAGTCCTGTTAGCCCGCTACAGCCCGGTTCACCGGAGTCCTGCTAGCCCAGTGCTACAGCCTGGATTCACTCGCTGATGACCGACACGTTCGTTGCTAGGTCATGTATGCCTGTCCCTGTAAGTTAGTGCCACTTTGGGTTCACGACTAGCCATGTCAGCCCGGGTTCTTTGTCATATGGATGCTAGCGACCCTATCATATACGTGAGCCAAAAGGCGCAAACGGTCCCGGGCCAGGTAAGGTGGCACCCGTGGGAATACCGTGCGTGAGGCCGCAAAGTGATATGATGTGTTACATGCTAGATCGGTGTGACTTAGGATCGGGGTCCTGACACCTTAATACATGTGTGAATACATAAACAAACATTGTGTCCCTAGTGAGCCTCTACTTGACTAGCTCGTTGATCAAACATGGTTAAGGTTTCCTAACCATGGACATGAGTTTTCATTTGATAACGGGGTCACATCATTAAGAGAATCATGTGATGGACAAGACCATCCGTTAGCTTAGCATAATGATTGTTCAGTTTTATTGCTATTGCTTTCTTCATGTCAAATACATATTCCTTTGACTATGAGATCATGCAACTCCCGGATACCGGAGGAGTGCCTTATGTGCTATCAAACATCACAGTGTAACTGGGTGATTATAAAGATGCTATACAGGTATCTTCGAATGTGTTTTGTTGGGTCGGCGTGAATCGAGATTAGGATTTGTCACTCCGAGTATCAGAGAGGTATCTCTGGGCCCTCTCAGTAATACACATCATAATAAGCCTTGCAAGCAAATGAATAATGAGTTAGTCATGAGATGTTGTATTATGGAACGAGTAAAGAGACTTGCCGGTAACGAGATTGAACTAGGTATAGAGATGCCGACGATCGAATCTCAGGCAAGTAACATACCAACATTCAAAGAGAATTGTGTATCTTGTCATAACAGTTCGACCGATAAAGATCTTCATAGAATATGTAGGAGCCAATATGGGCATCTAGGTTCCTCTATTGGTTATTGACCAGAGAGGTGTCTCGGTCATGTCTACATAGTTCTCGAACCCGTAGGGTCCGCACACTTAACGTTCGATGTCGATTTGGTATTATATGAGTTATGTGGTTTGGTGACCGAATGTTGTTCGGAGTCCCCGATGTGATCATGGACATGACGAGGAGCTACAGAATGGTCCGGAGATAAAAATTGATATATGGGACGATAGTATTCGGACTCCGGAATGGTTTCGGAATACACCGGAATGTATCAGGTCACCGAAAGGGTTTCGGGAGTGCCAAGGGAAGTCCTCGGGCTTAATGGGCCATAGGAGGGGAGAAAACCAGCCCACAGGGGGCTGGTGCGTCCCGCTTTAGGCCATAGCATAAGAAGAAGGAAGGGAGAGGACCCCTTCCTTTTCTTCTCACAAGGAGAAGGAAAGAGAGGGGGCGCCTCCCCCTTTCCTTCCCCCCACACAAAGATTTGGAAAGGGGGCGCACCTAGTTGGATTCGGCCAGCCCTTTGGGGGCGCCCTAGGGCTTCCTCCTCCCCTCCCACTCCTATATATGTGGGAGGGGTGCCACACGAAGCCATAGGATTGTTCCACATCGTGTGTCGGCACCCCTCCGCCTCTAGTTTCTTCCTCCATTCAAGATCATCGCAACGCTTAGGCGAAGCCCTGAGGGATCACTTCACCACCACCGTCACCACGCCGTTGTATTTTTGCAAATTTCTGTGTCTACAAAGCTCTGTATGGAGCTACTCTATCTAATTGCTCCCACTTTCAATATGTATCCAGATTGAGACTCAGAGTCATACGAATTGGTGTCAAAGCTTGCATCAACGTAACCCTTTACGACAAACTCTTTATTACCTCCATAATCGAGAAATATCTCCTTTGTCCTCTTAGGTAACTAAGGATAATTTTTGACCATTGTTTAGTGATCTACTCCTGGATCACTATTGTACCCCTTTTGCCAAACTCACGGCAAGGTACACAACATGGCATACTTTATAGAAACTAAGGCTGAGGCATAGGGAATGATTTTCATTCTCTCTCTATCTTCTGTCGTGGTCGGGTTTTGAGTCTTACTCAACTTCACACCTTACAATACAAGCAAGAACTCCTTCTTTGATTGGTCCATTTTGAACTCCTTCAAAATATTGTCAAGGTATGTACTCATTGAAAATCTTATCAAGCGTCTAGATCTATCTCTATAGATCTTGATGCTCAATATGTAAGCAGCTTCACCGAGGTCTTTCAATGAAAAATTCTTATTCAAGTATCCTTTTATGCTATCCAGAAATTATATATCATTTCCAATCAACAATATGTCATCCACATATAATATCATGAATGCTACAGAGCTCCCACTCACTTTTTTGTAAATACATACTTCACCGTAAGTCTGTATAAAACCATATGCTTTGATCAACTCATCAAAGCGTATATTCCAACTCCGAGATGCTTGCACCAGTCCATAGATGGATCGCTGGAGCTTGCACACTTTGTTAGCACCTTTAGGATTGACAAAACCTTTTCGTTGCATCATATAGAACTCTTCTTTAAGAAATCCATTAAGGAATGCAGTTTTGACGTCCATTTGCCAGATTTCATAATCATAAAATGCGGCAATTGCTAACATGATTCATACAGACTTAATCATCACTACGGGTAAGAAAGTCTCATCGTAGTCAACTCCTTGAACTTGTTAAAAACCGTTCGCGACAAGTCGATCTTTGTAGACAGTGATATTACCAACAGCGTCTGTCTTCCTCTTGAAGATTCATTTTTTCTCAATGGCTTACCGATCATCGGGCAAGTCCACCAAAGTCCACACTTTGTTCTCATACATGGATCCTATCTCAGATTTCATGGCCTCAAGCCATCTGTTGGAATCTGGGCTCATCATAGCTTCTTCATAGTTCATAGGCTCTTCATTGTCTAATAACATGACTTCCAGGATAGGATTACCGTACCACTCTGGTGCGGAACATGCTCTGTTTGACCTATGATACGTCTCCAATGTATCTATAATTTTTGATTGTTCCATGCTATTATATTATCTATTTTGGATGTTAAATGGGCTTTATTTTACACTTTTATATTATTTTTGGGACTAACCTATTAACCGGAGGCCCAGCCTAAATTGTTGTTTTTTGCCTATTTTAGTGTTTCGCCGAAAAGGAATATTAGACGGAGTCCAAACGGAATGAAACCTTCGGGGGCATTATTTTTGGAACAAACGTGATCCAGGAGACTTGGAGTGTACGTAAAGAAATAATCAAGGAGGCCACAAGGCAGGGGCGCGCCCACCCCCTGGGCGCGCCCTCCACCCTCGTGGGCCCCTCGTTGTTCCATCGACCTACTTCTTCCTCCAATATATATCCATATACCCCGCAAACATCCAGGAGCACCACGAAACCCTATTTCCACCAGCGAACCTTCCGTACCCAAGAGATCCCATCTTGGGGCCTTTTCTGGAGCTCCGCCGGAGGGGGCATTGATCACGAAGGGCCTATACATCAACTCCATGGCCCCTCTGATGATGTGTGAGTAGTTTACTTCAGACCTTCGGGACCATAGCTAGTAGCTAGATGGCTTCTTCTCTCTCTTTGGATCTCAATACAAAGCTATCCTCGATTCTCTTGGAGATCTATTCGATATAATCTTCTTTTGCGGTGTGTTTGCCGAGATCTGATGAATTGTGGGTTTATGATCAAGTTTATCTATGAACAATATTTGAATCTCCTATGAATTCTTTTATGTATGATTGGTTTATCTTTGCAAGTCTCTTCGAATTGTCAGTTTGGTTTGGCCTACTAGATTGATCTTTCTTGCAATGGGAGAAGTGCTTAGCTTTGGGTTCAATCTTGCGATGCTCGATCCCAGTGACAGAAAGGAAAACGGCATGTAATATATTGTTGCCATCGAGGATAAAAAGATGGGGTTTACATCATATTGCATGAGTTTATCCCTCTACATCATGTCATCTTGCTTAAGGCGTTACTCTATTCTTATGAACTTAATACTCTAGATGCATGCTGGATACCAGTCGATGTGTGGAGTAATAGTAGTAGATGCAGAATCGTTTTGGTCTACTTGTCTCGGACGTGATGCCTATATACATGATCATGCCTAGTGTCGGTGTCAAAACCGGCGAATCTCGGTTAGGGGGTCCCGAACTGTGCATCTAAGGCGGATGGTAACAGGAAGCAGCGGACACGATGCTTACCCAGGTTTGGGCCCTCTTGATGGAGGTAATACCCAACGTCCTGCTTGATTGTTCTTGATGACATGAGTATTACAAGATTTCATCTACCACGATATCGTAGAGGCTAAACCCTAGAAGCTAGCCTATGGTATGATTGTCTGTTGCCTACGGACTAAACCCTCTAGTTTATATAGACACCGGAGGGGGCTAGGGTTACACAAGGTCGGTTACAAGGGAGGAGATATACACATCCGTATTTCCTAGCTTGCCTTCCACGCCAAGGAGAGTCCCATCCGGACACGGGACGAAGTCTTCAATATTGTATCTTCATAGTCCAACAGTCCGGCCAAAGGATATAGTCTGGCTGTCCGGAGACCCCCTAATCCAGGACTCCGTCAGTAGCCCCTGAACCAGGCTTCAATGACGATGAGTCCGACGCGCAGTATTGTCTTCGGCATTGCAAGGCGGGTTCTTCTCCAAATACTCCCTGGAAGATTTTTGAACACAAGGATAGTGTCCGGCTCTGCAAAACAAGTTCCACATACCACTGTAGAGAGAATAGTATTTCCACAAATCTAATATGCTGACACGTTTTGACAGCATGACATCATGCCATGGCCCGGTCATTATTCGAACCGTTTTTCTCAACCAGCACCGCACATATCGTGAGGCGGTTTTCTTGACACGTCTTGTCAAAGCAGAGATCGTGTTCCCCTTATTACGGGATTCTCATCAATACGGACGTGGGTAACCCAACCGCGCCATCAATTACGGCGCTTGGGGAATAAGCGATTTTGCCAGGCAAGTGGGGAGGTGCATGGCCTCTTCCGCCCTTATAAAGGGATTAGGATTCACTCTTTTTACCCACGCCTTCTTCCTCCTTGCTTACCCATCCTCGCACACTCGAGCTCCAGCACCCAAGTTCGCGTCTTTCTTCTCAAACCACTCCAAGCATGTCCGGAGCGGGAGGCAAGTGGATGGTCTCCTCCGTCACAGAGGAGAACATCACAAAGTTACGGGAAGCCGGATATCTGGCTGCGGATATCGCGCACTGGCTGCCAGATGCAGGGCGGATCATCCCTACACCCGAACCCCATGAGAGGGTAGTTTTTCTTACCCACTTTGTCCGCGGACTGGGATTCCCACTCCACCCATTCGTCTGCGGGCTCATGTTCTACTATGGGCTGCATTTTCATGATCTGGCCCCCAATTTCATCCTCAACATCTCGCGTTTATCGTCGTGTGCGAGGCCTTCCTCCGCATCAAGCCCCATTTCGGCCTGTGGCTAAAGACCTTCAATGTCAAACCGAAGGTGGTGGTCGGCCAGCAAGCAGAGTGCGGAGGCGCCATGGTGGGCAAGATGCCTAACGTCACCTGGCTCGAAGGCTCCTATGTGGAGAAAAAATGGCTTTATCAGACCAATCCATGTTCAGAAGCCTTCCATCAAATGTCAGTGGTCTAGGCCGCTTTACTTGACTTTGAGTTGGATCTCATTCTTCTTCCCATAAAGGGGTGGCAATCGGGGTGGTTCTACATCACCGAGCTGCGCAACACCAACTGGGCGGCAACCCCCAAATTTCGATCCGGAATCCCCACGTGGCTCACTTCGTGGAAAGAGAAGGGCCTGTCCTGGGGTTCTTCGGTAGAGCTGACCGGACTCCAGACCTGCATCAGGAACATGACGAGCAAGAAAATCAAGCTTGTCAACATGGTCCAGGTCATGCTCTTCCGCCGGATTCTCCCGTGTCAACGACGGGCATTCAATTTGTGGGAGTTCGACCCGACCAAGCACCAGACGCTGCGAGAGCTCTACAACACGACGCACAACGACGTCTGGAGGGTGATGTTCAAGGGTGCCGAGGTACCTCCTTCCCTCACCGAGGACCGCAGACTTAGCGCAAAGCGCCATGCCAATCTGGTAAGTTTCGATATCTCACAGGGTATTTATTTGCCCCAGTTAAATCATGTGCGGGATCTAAGCTTCCATGTCATTAACAGGACTGGATAAAGAGAGCGGAGGAGCTCGATTGCCCATCCCCCCTGCCTGAAGATCCGGCAGATGCTCTCCTAACGGAGATGCTAGCTCCGGCACCTTACGAGGTGTCAGCAAAGAAGGCCAAGAAGAAGGCCACGGGGACCCGAAAGGGTCTCCGGCGCAAGGTTGTATCGGACTCATCATCCAATGACTCCGACGCGCACTCCTCCCACAAAAACGAGGAGGAGGAAAGTTCTCCCCCCCCCCCAGCCGGGGGAGACAAGAAAAGGAAGGCCGACCCAACCAATGAGGCCGAAGGGTCCAAGAAGGGTAAGACCCTCCCTCTGGACTGCTCCACGATGGCCGCCTACAGCGGCGATGATTGGTTACCCAGGGTCAAGCCCCTGGCGAAGTCGTAAGTATTCGGACACCATAGTAATTTGTGGTATGTCGTACTGCACTGCTTCTTCTCATGCTGAACACGATTATGCAGTCTGTCCCAAGCTCATCTCAACGTAACTTCATCGAGCGGTTCGTTAGACTCGTCGGATATGAATAGCGGTTCTCTTCCGACCGCCTCCACTCCTTGCCTTGCGGACAACGTCGAGGTGTTGTCTCAACAGGCACCAGGCCAAGGGGAAGCAGTCCTGGAGGCGCCTCGAGGCGACCTTTTGGACCTTGGGCGCAAAGGGAGCCGGACTCCCATGGGCTCCAGGTTTGGCCCCCAGCCGAACACTGCACCGGAATCTTTGGTGGTTCCGGACTCTGGCGGACAACCCCCCGTTAAGAGGGGCAAGCTGCCCGTGCCAGTGTCCTCTGTCTATCCAGAGGCACCAGACAACTTGCTGGAAGCGCTTCGCGGCGCTTCCATCGATGAAGAGCACCGCACTATCATGAGTGCAGTGATCGAGAAAGTTTAGTCCGCCAAGAACGGACTGACCAAAGCTTGAGCCAGCCTCCTAACAAGCTTTGAGGTAAGCAATGAAGATATAGGAAAATATGCCCACATGGATACTAGCCCCTGATGCTCTATTTGGCGTTCGTAAAGAAAGGCCGGATAGAGGATCAAATGATAACTCGGGAGTCTAATCAGAAAAATGTCTATGTGTATGTGCAAGCTTCACTGCTGGCCACTACCGCACGTACTGCGGAGGTCTCTGTGCTGAAGCAGGACCTGGAGCGGTCCGAGGATGAGCTCGGCCTTACCAAGAGGCAGATCGAGGAGAGCAAAGGGTAAGCAATACCCTTGTCTATATATTTAAAAAGAAATTCGGGTGTAAAGTAATAGGATCATCATGGATTTGCCAGGGGCCACGACCGAAGTGGCAACCCTGAGGAAGGCGTTGTCCGAGGCCGAAGACAAAGCAGCCAAGGAGCGCATTGAACGGAAGAAGCAAGAAGCCCGAGTAGGCGAGGAGAAGCAAGAAGCCCGAGTAGGCGAGGTGCAGCAAGAGCTCGAGGCTCTCGTCGAAAAGCACAAGTCCTTGGAGCTTGACTCTAAGACGCGAGAGTCCAAGCTCGCGCAGGCGCTTGAAAGCGTCCGGAGTGCCAAGGCCGAAGCACACAAGGCCCTCCAGGAGATTGATGCGGTGAAGAAGATAGCAGCGGGTAAGGCATTCATTATGCAAAGCAAGCACGTGAAGGAGACTTTCCTTTTTCTTACCCAAGTTCGGAGCTCTCCAGGAGCGTTTGCAGATCTTCCCCGTAGTGTACTGGATGCCGTGGAGTTTTACCGAGCTGAGGAGGGGAGCTCGACGGAGAAGTTGTTCTGGTCTCAGTATGCTAGAACCGAACATCCCGTGCCCTTGAGTGGCCAACTGAAGCAGTTGGTCGAGCTTCACAAGGCGGCCAAACAGGCCATGAGGGGCCTTATAGTCCGGATGTGGCCTGGCGAGCCCCTGTTCGGCAGCTACTTCGGTCTGGGGAGGTGGCTTGTGGAAGCCTGCCCACGGCTTGAAGTCATAAAGCGGTCCGTCTGCATCGAGGGTGCGCGCAGGGCTTTTGGCCGGGGGAAGGTGCACTGGGCGAAGCTAGACACCATGAAGCTGGTGAAGGAGGGGCCGCTAGAGGGCAAGGAGCATCGCTGCCCCGAGATGTACTATGAGAGTGTCCTGAAGGGTTCCCGCCTTGTGGCGGATGAGTGTGCCAAGGATGTAATTTTTGAATGAACATGCTCATGTGATCCTGTAATATGAAACGAGTTCATTTGCGCCATGCGACGCTTTTTTTAATTTAAAATATTACCTTCTGTGCAGCCTGAGGGAGTCCTGGATTAGGGGGTGTTCGGGTAGCCGGACTATACCTTCAACCGGACTCCAGGACTATGAAGGTACAAGATTGAAGACTTCGTCCGGTGTCCGGATGGGACTTTCCTTGGCGTGGAAGGCAAGCTTGGCGATGCGGATATTCAAGATCTCCTACCATTGTAACTGACTCTATGTAACCCTAACCCTATCCGGTGTCTATATAAACCGGAGGGTTGTAGTCCGTAGGCAATCAACTCCATATACAACAATCATACCGTAGGCTAGCTTCTAGGGTTTAGCCTCCTTGATCTCGTGGTAGATCTACTCTTGTACTACCCATATCATCAATATTAATCAAGCAGGACGTAGGGTTTTACCTCCATCAAGAGGGCCCGAACCTGGGTAAAACATCGTGTTCCCTGCCTCCTGTTACCATCCGGCCTAGACGCACAGTTCGGGACCCCCTACCCGAGATCCGCCGGTTTTGACACCGACATTGGTGCTTTCATTGAGAGTTCCTCTGTGCCGTCACAATCAGGAAGGATGCCTCCTCCCGTCTTTAAAGACGGCGCCGTTGCTAAGGGAGCCTTGGCTGTCGGCCAAACCCTCCGGCTAGGTGGTTTCCTCATGACCGCCTGTTCGGCTGTTGCGCCGACGGTGACCTCTCGGGTCATCAAAAGCAACCTACACGTCAGCTCGGAGCTCGTCGAGCAGCTAGATCCAATGGAGCTCTCTTCCGTAAACGAGCTCTTGGATCGCATCGCCGCCCTGGGGGTCGCTACGGATTACGACCAGGTTGGGCTTAAACCCGATCTAAGAGAAATTAACTCTCCCCAAGTCACCCACCACGTTGCCGTGGTAGAGACGCAGTGCGGCGACCCTTCATCTATTTTAAGGACTAGCTACGTCCGAATTCCCGACCCCTCCAAGCCGGATACCCGCGGAGGGGGAGATGTAACTCAAGACCTGAGCTTAGGATCAGGCAACGGGCCAGATTCACTGGACAACATCCAAGAATCCGAACTTCAGAGTTCGGAAACTCTTCGGCCTCCGAATCTTGGATTGGGTGAGGTTTCAGATTCAACGACACCCGCCCACCCGATCATAAGCGATCTCTCCCAAATCAGGCAGAGGCCCGAGGAAACAGTACATCATTACTGGGCCAGATTCCTCCTGGTTATGAACAGGATAAAGGATTGCCGCGAGGAAGACGCAATCTCAATTTTCTGCAGTAATTGCACGGACAAGGGAATCCTTAACGCCGTAAGTCGTCGTGATATCACACGCTTCGCTGACTTGGCGTCCATAGTACAAAAATACTGTGCGATGGAAAGCGCCTGGAAAACCGAAATAAATTTTTGGGATAATCCGGCCTTGAATAGTAATCCCGTCCGAACTAAGAGGGTGCATCATCACAGGACACCCGGGATAAACACCAAAAAGCCAAAACCCTCTACAGGGCATGGAACCGTACTGGAAAGATGGCTTGATGGACCCTGTAGAATTCACAGTACAGAGGACGCCACACCAACTCACAGCCTTAGAGCATGTTGGATACTCCGGCAGGTGGCCAAAATCGGCGAGGACCTCTTAATTCCGGAGGCCGCAGAAAGCCAGCCCAAGGACACCAGTACCGTTCTCACAGTCTTCGAGACTTTCGCATCAAACAATGTGCGAAAAAGAACACTCCGCAGCCTCGCCGAAGTCTATCAAGTTGCAACAATAAATCCATGGAGCGACACTGCCATTACCTTCAACGCAAGTGATGAACCTAGATTCCGAACAGCCCGAGCACCAGCCGCATTGGTCCTCAGTCCCATAGTGGACGGCTTTCGCCTCACCAAGGTGCTCATGGATGGAGGCAGCGGACTGAACCTCATTTATGAGGAAACCCTTCAAAAAATGGAAATAGACTGGAACCGCGTCGAGCGAAGCAGCACAACCTTTAGAGGAATAATCCCCAGTCGGGAAGCGCGCTGCACAGGAAAAATCACACTAGATGTGGTGTTCGGCACGCCGGATAATTACAGGTCCGAAGAAGTCACGTTTCAGGTGGCCCCGTTTAAGAGCGGATATCACGCTTTACTAGGGCGGGAAGCATTCACAATCTTCCAAGCAATACCCCATTACGGGTACATGAAGCTTAAGATGCCCGGGCCGAATGGAATTATCACTCTAGCTAGTGATCCGGACATAGCACTCCGCGCCGAAAACAAGACGGCCGCATTAGCCCTTGAGGCGCTATCCGAAGCCTTAGCGGCCGAGGAACTGACTGCGCTGCGCTCCACGGTTAACAGGGATGATGTGATACTCGATAAGAGATCCAAATCCACATCCTTCAAGCCAGCTGACGAAATAGTCAAATTCCAGGTCCATCCAACGGACCCCAATAAAACAGCTTCCATCGGGGCACGACTGAACCCTGATGCAGACGCCGCACTGCGAGAGTTCCTACGAGAGAACTGGGACATCTTCGCCTGGCACCCTTCAGACATGCCAGGGATCCCACGCAGGCTGGCCGAACACAGCTTAAATATCCTAAAAGGATTTAAACCTGTCAAACAAGCCCTTCGGCGTTTTTCCGAACCCAAGAGACAGGCTATGGGAGAGGAGCTAGCCAAGCTATTGGAGGCCGGATTCATCAGAGACATAAAACATCCGGACTGGCTAGCAAACCTGGTGATGGTACCAAAGAAGGACAAATCCTGGCGCCTGTGTGTCGATTTTAAAGACCTTAACAAGGCTTGCCCAAAGGATCCCTTCCCCCTCCCCCGTATCGATCAAATTATCGATGCCACCGCAGGACACGATTTGTTGTGTTTCCTCGACGCATACTCCGGTTACCATCAAATCAAGATGGCAGAATCAGACCAAGCTGCAACAGCATTCATCACACCATACGGCCCATTCTGCTTCAACACAATGCCCTTCGGGCTGAAAAACGCCGGCGCAACATATCAGCGCATGATCCAGACATGTCTGGCAAACCAGATCGGCAAAACAGTGGAGGCGTATGTGGATGATGTGGTCGTCAAATCAAGACATGTCGAATCCCTAGTAAACGACTTGAGGCTTACATTCGATAACCTCCGAAAATATGACATCAAGCTCAACCCAGAAAAATGCGTCTTCGGCGTTCCAGCCGGAAAGCTCTTGGGCTTCATTGTATCCGGTAGAGGAATTGAAGCAAACCCAGCCAAGATCCGAGCTTTGTCACAATTGGATGTCCCAAAGGACCTTAAACAAATACAAAAATTAACCGGATGCGTGGCGGCTTTAAGCCGCTTCATCTCCCGCTTGGGAGAAAAGGCACTACCCCTTTATCGCCTCCTTCGGCGCACCGAACACTTCGAGTGGACGGATGCCGCCACGGCCGGACTTGATGAAATAAAAGCCATATTGGCAACAAACCCAGTCCTGGCCGCGCCAACACCGGCGAACCAATGTTATTGTACATTGCAGCAACACATCAAGTTGTCAGCGCAGTGCTCGTTGTCGAGCGGGAAACGGATGGACACAAATTCCCCCTTCAAAGGCCGGTCTACTACGTGTCCACTGTCCTCACTCCATGCAAATCACGGTACCCGCATTATCAAAAGATTGCATACGCGGTATTCATGGCATCCCGGAAGCTACGACACTACTTTCAAGAGTGTTCCATAACAGTAGCCTCGGAAGTACCACTCAACGATATTATCAACAACCGCGATGCAACGGGCCGGATTGCAAAATGGGCCATCGAGCTTCTCCCGTTCGATATAACCTATAAGCCACGGCGAGCTATTAAATCGCAAGTTTTGGCCGACTTCGTCGCAGAATGGACGGAGGCCGAGCTCCCTAAAGAGTACGGCACATATTCAAACTGGATTATGCATTTCGACGGCTCCAAAATGTTGGCCGGACTGGGGGCTGGCGTCGTCCTGACGTCCCCCACAGGAGACACAGTCCAATATGTGCTCCAGATCATGTACACGGATTCCAACAATGCAGCCGAATATGAGGCCCTCCTACATGGTCTCCGGATAGCAGTATCCATGGGTATCCAGCGCCTAGAGGTACGCGGGGATTCAAACCTCGCGATATCCCAAATAAATGGAGACTTCGACGCCAAGGACCCAAAAATGGCAGCTTACCGCAACGCCGTCCTAAAAATGTCAGCTCGGTTCGAAGGGCTGGAGTTTCACCATATAGCCCGAGAAAACAATCAAGCAGCGGACGTCCTGGCACGCATCGGAGCAAAACGCGATGCAGTCCCCCCCAACATCTTTTTGGAAAGATTGTTCAAGCCATCCGTAGCATGGGAGGGGGAACCCGCAAATAACAGCCCGGACCCAGCCGCACCACTCGACGCCGAACAATCTGACACAATTGGAGGCTCTGCCAATGAAATTACACCTTCAGCCCACGTAATAATGGCGGTTATCGCCCCGTGGACAGAACCATTCCTAGCCTACCTTACTAGGCAGGAACTCCCGGAGGACCAAAACGAGGCCCGCTGCATAGTGCGGCGATCTAAAGCCTATAGAGTCCATGAGGGAGAGCTTTATAAGAAAAGCACTACCGGAGTCCTTCAAAGGTGCATCTCCGAAGAGGAAGGGCGGAACCTTCTGGCTGAAATTCATGCCGGACTCGGTGGTCACCACGCCGCTGCTCGGTCCCTTGTTAGCAAGGCTTTCCGTACAGGCTTTTATTGGCCGACGGCCCGGGCAGACGCTCAGGACCTAGTCCAACGATGCGCTGGTTGCCAACTTTTTGCCAACCAAAGCCATATGCCACCCACCGCACTCCAAACTATACCCATCACCTGGCCTTTTGCGGTCTGGGGGCTTGACATGGTCGGACCCCTTAAAGGTGGGACCGATAGGAAAAAATACTTACTGGTCATGGTGGATAAGTTCACCAAATGGATAGAAGCCAAGCCTGTTAAAACGGCCGAATCCGGACCTGTGATAGACTTCATATCCGGGGTTGTACACCGTTATGGCGTCCCCCACAGCATCATAACCGATAACGGTACAAACTTTACCGCCGACGAGGTAAAACTCTGGTGCAAAAACATGGGCATCAAGCTCGATTATGCTTCCGTCTATCACCCACAAACCAACGGCCAGGTCGAACGTGCAAATGGTCTTATCATGAGCGGCATTAAACCCAGACTGGTGCGGTCCCTCAAGGAATCTAACACGCACTGGGTAGAGGAGCTCGACTCCGTGCTATGGGGGCTGCGGACCACGCCAAATCGCACCACCGGATACACACCATTTTTATGGTGTACGGCGCAGAGGCAGTTCTGCCCTGCGACATAATTCATGACTCACCTAGAGTGCGCATGTACGAAGAAAGAGAAGCCGAGCTCGATCGGCAGGACAACTTGGACGCCTTGGAGGAGGAGCGTGACGTGGCAAAAGCCCGTTCCGCATTTTATCAACAGCAGGCCCGAAGATATCAAAGCAGAGAAGTACGGGCCAAAAATTACAATGTTGGCGAACTAGTTCTACGCCTGCCGGATAAGAAAAAGGACAAACTCAAGCCCAAGTGGGAAGGTCCATTCATAATCGACCAAGTCCTGACTGGTGGGGCGTACCGCCTGCGAGATGCGTCGGAACAACCGACTCGAGCCGAACCCGTGGAACGCCACCCGTCTCCGAAGATTCTATGCCTAGCGCCGGACTCTGTGTTCGTCTCCTTCCTCTGTCCATCCTTTTTGCATTTTTCTGTCTTACATTTCTCTCCTTCCCATTCTTTTTCTTTTATAGCCCTTAAAGGCTCATCTAGTGACGCGCCACTCGCGCTCATTAAACCTGGGGGCTTCTTTAACAGAAGCTTATTTATACGGGCTTCACGCCCAACACATGCGTCAAACTTCCGCATGTACCCTTTTTCTTCACCATTATATGCATCGATATGACTTAAGTTTTGGCCAAGCTGGGTTGCCTGGCTCCTGTGCTTACCCCTACGTTCCCGATTGTTCGGCTAGGCGGTAAAGGGAGCACCTCTGCGATTGTTACTGCCGGGTCAGCCGGATGTGTACCTCAGACTGGGTGAAGCCGAAAGCTAGCGTTCTTAAGGGAATATTTGGTCGGTGAAATAAAAGATGATCTTTTTACTCATTTTATGTGCCCCCAGATGCTTTTTTCCTGCGTCTCTTCATGCAGTCCAGACATGCACTTTAGGGCATGCCTCCCAGTGAAAGGAACCCCTAACGGAACTATTCTCTCTGGAAGATGTTTCTTACTAACCATGTAATATAACATAACTAGTTGGGCACTTGTCTGATAAAGCACTGATGACCCCTACGCCTGGTCTCCATGCATACCCCGGTTCTTATATAACCGCTAGGGTATTCGGACACACTCCGGACCGTCAGGTCCCGAGGTTGAAGCGAAAAGGTCGGCAACGACAAACGATCTACAATCCGGCTAGAAGGCATTACACATGTCATTTCAAAATTACACAGTCATTCTGACTGATTGTATTCCTCTTCTATACCATCTAACAGGCTGTCTAATTTACAGTCCTGCTGGGAATACTTCGCGGCCAACTCTACTTGGCCGTATACTAAGCTTACAGGGATCTCCTTCCCGTCAGGCCCCACTGGTCCGACCTCGGCCATGTGGTTTGGGTCAGACTTCGTAAAACGGGTCTTCACCATGGCCCAGGCCTCCCTAGCGCCTTGTCGGCAGGCCGATATCTTCCACAACCGGAAGCGCCGCCGAGCTCCCTTCAGCTTCTCCGCAAGCTCTCCAAGGCCCTCGGGCACGGAGTGGGCAGGCCATAAGGCTTGGGCAATACCCCGCATCGCCTGCCGAATTCGCTCGTGCAGTTGCAAGAGTTCGGGAAGAAGGTCACCCGTAGAACCGGGCATCTCCTCTGCAGGACGACCTGTGAGCATACCTACAGACATTACTCTGTTAGTCGACTTCCTCGCCGAACTCTTTTTTCAAAGTTCGTTCAAGCACTTACTAAAAATGCCGCGTCGAAGCCGCTGATTCTCCTTCGTGGAGTCCGACAGCTGGCCACGAACATCTTTAAGTTCGACGTCCAGCTTGGTGTTGGCATCCTGAAGATCATTCTTCTCTCGCCTCACCTTTGTCAACGTACTTTCACCGGCCTTTAGCCGGCGTAAGAGTTGTTGCTTGTCCGGATCGAGTCCGGCGCCATCTGCAATATGATTTGTCAGATTTGCACCCACACCGCACAATACTAATCTTTCAAAGTGTATCTTACCTGAGGGGGTCTCTTTGGGCTCCCCTGCTGCGGCTAGTGCGGCCTCTAGTTGGGCCTTGCACTTTTCCAACTCCTGGGACAGTACGGTATTCTTCTCTGTAAGAAGCTGCATATTAAATGATCCTTAAATCAGTTGCTCTAACTGCTTCAAGTCCCGGGGGCTACTGGCATATATATATATATATATATATATTTAACCAAAATTTTCTTACCCGTATGTCTTTTACATACTGCTCCGTGGATCTGGCTAAACCATTTTAAGCGGCACGGAGGTACGCATCTCCCGAATTAAAGGCATCTAAAGCCTCTTGGGAGAAACAAGCGTCGCGTAGAATTGTCCGGCGACGCCTGTGGTTCATGGCACTCTCCACTTCAGAATTTGTGGCAGACAGCCTGTCCGCATCCTCTGTCGGAGGAGCGTCTGGTGCGCGCCTTGTGCTCGTCTCCGCTTCCTGGCCAGACGTTGGAGCCTAACTGGTGGAGGCGCGATTGGCAACCTCTCCGGATGTAGTCCGGCGAGGTCCCTTCGTTCTGAAGATAGCATGAATGTTAATATGCCCTGCCAGAATAACTCCAGGGAAACAAAGGGTGCACTATACCCTTGCGCCGGCATCTCAGTCCGGACTACATTCCTTTTTGCCCCACGGGGCCCTGCGGCCCCTCGTTGGCTAGCCGTCGCAGGTTCGGCCTCCTGCCTCGGAAATCTCCCCTGCAAAACACGGCTGTCGTCAGAAACACCGGGCTACGTGAGGGTGGAATCTCTTTCAAGGGAATAAGACCCCGATTTCTGTCACCTGGGAGGCCGGGATTAACCCTGGGTAATCCGCTGTAATGGCTACCAAGGTATTGTCCTTGCTTAGCTGATGGAACACCCCGTCGATAAGCTCCACCGATATGTCCGGATCCTCTTCGGAGTCCGGATTGAGGGACCGTTCTGGGTCCTCGGGCTGTGGAGGGCGGCTGTTTATATCCTTTACCTCTTGTCGCAGTTCCTACATTGAAGTCGTTAGACTACCTATCTAACCATGGGAGTATAAAACAAACGGGCAAGCGCAATTGTTCACTTACCCAACTTGGAGGATCGTACATACTGAATCCGGCCCGTGGGTTGACGCAGAGGAATTCCTCCTTCTCTCCCTTGTACAAAGAGGATAAGATCTTTACTAAGGCGGCGGCTGAGGCCGACCCCTTACGACCGTAACGTGTGGCGTCATCCTCCCCGTTGAAATCCCACATGGGGTGGCCTCTATATTGAAGCAGCTGCACCCCCCCGCATAATGCATGCCGCCATGACTCCAATCATGGTTAGTCCGGAATGAGCCAACAGTCTTATCCGGCCCATCAAGTAAAGGACGTCTCTGTCGCTTTCTCTCTGAGAGCTCCGCGGATGCCAACTCAAGCGTTTCTTCAATGGAGCACTGTTGAACTCAGGGAGACCGACCCGGATAGGGTCCGGTAGCAGGACGTCATCTATGTAAAACCATTCCGAAGGCCAGTCCTCGGACGCCTTCTTTGGGGTTCCGGATAGGTATCCGGTCCCGGCGATGCGCCATACTTCGGCTCCACCCACTTGGTATATAGACCCCTCTTGAGAATGGGGCACCAGGCAGAATAACCTCTTCCACAGCGCGAAATGAGCCTCAATGCCTAAAAATAGCTCGCAAAGGGCGACGAAACCCGCAATATGCAATACGGAGGCGGGCGCGAGATTGTGCATCTAGAGGCCGTAGAACTCCAGAAGACCGCGGAGAAATGGATGAATTGGAAATCCCAGTCCCCTTATTAGATAGGGGACGAGGCACACCCGCTCTCCTTTAGAAGGATTGGGGGTGCTCTCCGCTTGTTTTCCGCCATTGTAGGTGGCGAGACCGGCTCGGACCGGGACCATGTATGCCTGAGGGAGAAATCCCTTGGCCTGAAGCGACACTAACTCGCTATGCGGGATGGTGCAACTCTCCTAGTCCCCGGGTTTAGGACCGGAGGGGCGAGGGGAGCAGCTGCGACGGCTGGTCATGTTGGAATGGACCTTTGCTGGAAGCGCTCTGATGATAACTCGCGGAAAGGAGAAGATGTGGTTTGGACCTAAATCCCCATCCCGTTAAATAGGCGGCTCGTTTATACGGCTAGGGGTGTGGACGTAAAAACGCCTTGGCTTTTCGCATTCGTTTGACACGTGGAAGATGGCCATTATTGGGCGTGGAAGCCAAGGAGCAATACATTACAAAAATCGGACATTATTCCTACAGGTACACAAGATTTGGAGAAGAACCCGCCTTGCAATGCCGAACAATCTGCGCGTCGGACTCGTCGTTGTTGAAGCCTGGTTCGGGGGCTACTGAGGGAGTCCTGGATTAGGGGGTGTTCGGGTAGCCGGACAATACCTTCAACCAGACTCCAGGACTATGAAGGTACAAGATTGAAGACTTCGTCCCGTGTCCGGATGGGATTTCCTTGGCGTGGAAGGCAAGCTTGGCGATGCGGATATTCAAGATCTCATACCATTGTAACTGACTCTATGTAACCCTAACCCTATCCGGTGTCTATATAAACCGGAGGGTTGTAGTCCGTAGGCAATCAACTCCATATACAACAATCATACCGTAGGCTAGCTTCTAGGGTTTAGCCTCCTTGATCTCGTGGTAGATCTACTCTTGTACTACCCATATCATCAATATTAATCAAGCAGGACGTAGGGTTTTACCTCCATCAAGAGGGCCCGAACCTGGGTAAAACATCGTGTTCCCTGCCTCCTGTTACCATCCGGCCTAGACGCACAGTTCGGGACCCCCTACCCGAGATCCGCCGATTTTCCTTTTGAGGGATGAGGGAAATCCTTGATTTATATCTGAGAAGATTAACCAAACCTTTACCTTGTAGCTCAGACGTCAGCCCTTCTCAGCAGAGCTCGTCTTCGGGGGATCTCCTTCTGGAGATGATGGAGAGTGGGACGCCTCCCCCTGCCCTGCCGCCTAGCGAGGCGGGCGAACTTGAGGTGTCGTCACGGAGGGTTTCTCTGAATCCGGCAGGGGCGGAAGGTAGCTATGCAGCCCCCCGATGTTCTCCGCGCCCGGCCTTCGAAAGAGGTCATGGGACGAGCCCGGCACCGTCTGGTGCTCGGCCGGAGGAGCTAAAGATTCTGCTGGGGCGAGCTTCTATCTCAGAGGAGCACCGTGCATTGATGGGCATGGTGATTGAAAGGATTTCATCCGCAGAGAGCGGATTGTATGAGGCCGTCAAAAGTTTACTGACGGGTTTCGAGGTACATTAGATAATGTATACTTTTGTCAGTTGCGCATGAATAAGATGCGCCCTGTGTAGATAGTAGCCCCTGAGACTCTGCATGTCGTCAAGAAATGACGGCACGCGGAGGATCATAACCCCAGGTCTAAGATGTCGCCTTTGAATGTAGGCGGCAGGGTGTCCAGAATCGAGCCGAACTGACGATTTTGCCAAACTAAAGCGGCAACTGGACGTGGCAGATGCCGACATCACGCTTGTCAATAAGCGGCTTGATGAGGCTCAAGGTATGTAATTCCTCGGGCGGCATCAGGTAAGAATAGTTTTATGCCTGTGTCTTACGATGTGTGTGCTTGATGCAGATGGTGCGGCCGCCGTGGAGAGTCTTAGGGCAGAACTTGCCCGAGCTAAAGAACAAGCCAGCGAAAGTGATGCGGCCACCAGGAAAGCCCTTGAAGAGCTGAGAGCCGAACAGTCTGCTCATTGCCGAAGCAAGGAAGAGATGGCCGAGATGGCCGAAAAGTTAAAAAGCGCTACAGACCATTGCAGACTTCTTGAAAAAGAAGACCAGGCGAAACAGACGAACTTAGAGAAGGCCGTTGCCAATGCCAAGGACGCGCGCTCTGTGATGAGAGCTGCGAAGGAGGAGCTGCGTTAGGCCGAACAGATTGCGGCTGGAAAGCCCTTTATGCTGCGAAGGAAATTTTGCGATCCGAAGTTTGCTCCATTGGACCGGATGTGGAGTGTGGAGGACACCTATCTAGACTTGGTAGCGAGTGCTGCTGATGCGACTGAACACTTTCGAGATCAGAAAGATCGCGAAGTGGAAAAGCTTTTTTGGTCGCAGTTTCACAATCCAGAGCGTCCACTGGCAGTGGATGATCGTTTGGCTCAATGGGCCGAAATGAATAGGTTGTCTGGACTCGCCATGAAGTACATCATGGGTCACCTGTGGCCGGGGAGATCGGAGCCGAAGAGTTATTTCAGCTTAGTGCAGCAATTCCTTGACGCGGTGCCGCGTATAAATGCAATGAAGAGGTCAGCATGCATAGAGGGCGCTAGGATGGCTCTTGCCCGTGTTAATACATACTGGGCAGAGATGGAGACCACCGTTGTTGCGTCCCGAGATTCGGACAAAAGCTGAGTGCCCTCCGAGCACTATTTTCAGGTAGTTCTTGAAGGCGCTCGTGTAATAGAGACGCAGTGCCCGAAAGATGCTATGTTATGATAGCATATGTAATTATAAAGTAATATTTTGATAAACTGTAGTGGCCTTTTTTATACTTGTGTCTCCAAGTATTGGGAACACCTCCTGTGCGGCCGTTTTAAGATATATATATATATATATATATATATATATATATATATATAATCTGAAAGATGGCAGTCGTTGGCTTCAACCCCCACGCGCATAGTGCGAGGGTGCTCGCAGAAGACGCATTTTCACACTTAACCCAACGTCTTGGTCCTACAAATGAGGTGATAGCGCAGCAGGCCAAGCAACCAGACTATAATGCTTTAACACTTTCACTTAGCCATAGGAGTTTGACAGTGAGACTATTTAGGTAGCCCCTTGGTGGCAACTGCGCTCGTCCGAGTTTGGGGCGCGTATGTGCCTGACCGGGAAGCGGCCCTTCGTTAAAGCGGAGGAATCCGATAGATTCCGATAGGTCATCGAGTGGCTGACTAGTCTCATGCTACATCATGACAGTCAGTTTTCGGCTTTCTCTACTGAGGTGCTCGCCCGGCCGAACCGGGGCACAATCGCAGTAGTTCTCCTACTGCTACCTTAGCCGATAGAGCGGAACGTAAGGTAGCCGAACTCAGGAGCCGGGCAACCCAACATTTGACCAAAGACATGATTCGGAGCTGATGCATATAATGCCAAAACTCGCGACGCCGAACACTCCCTAAGGTGTACGGTCTTTATGAGTGTGGGCGAAACAACACTCTTTATTAAAAAAGCCCCTAGTGTCCAGGTACGTGCAAAAATTCTGACGTGGCCACATGCCAAGACGCCAGCCTCCTCCTTGGTTATATCAGAAAAAACCAGGGGATGTGTAACAACAAGAGACAGTAAAAAAGGTTTACGCAGGGTCTTAATCTAAAAAGAATCCTTTAGGACGGGTCCCTACTGCACGTCTGCGCCTGTGTCTCCGTTGTGCCGTATCCTGGACGGGCACCGCACGATGTTCATCTATAAAAGAGAGGAACTGAGTTGAAAACGGGTCGTGCCGAAAAAAGTTTAAAATAAACAAAGTATAAAGTAAAATATATAAGATTGAGCTTTATTGTCTCTTATTGTATATGCGTGGAGCCCCTAGTGCGGGGGTATATGGCCACTAGGCCTGCATCAATGCTGATTTTGCACCGAACTCGTCTATCCGCGTTCGTGGTCTTGAATGACCTATTTCGAAGTTTTTTGGCCGGTGAGGCCATTTTGCTGTGGGGCTGTCAAAGCGGCTGCACAGTCCTCCGCTTGGGGAGGCGCACTTTAGTGCTTCCCCTTCAAAGAGATGATGCCTCGTGGACCGGGCATCTTAAGCGTAAGAGATGCATAATGCGGTATTGCGTTAAAGCGAGCGAAAGCTTCGCGTCCCAGTAGTGCTTGATAGCGACTTGAGAACAGGACGATATGGAAGGTCAGCTTTTCGCGGTGGAAGTTATTGGCAGAGCCGAATATGACTTCGAGCCGGAGAAAACCCATACAATGGGTGTCCGGACCAGGTATTACCCCTTGAAAGGAGGTTTTGCTGCGGCGGATTCTTGCTGGGTTTATCCCCATGTGCTGGATTGTATCATGATATATCAGGTTTAGTCCACTGCCGCCGTCCATAAGGACATTTGAAAACTGGAGTCCGCCAATTATTGGATCGAGTATCAAGGCAGTCCAGCCTACATTCTTGATATTTCTAGAATAATCTAGCTGATCGAAGATGATCGGTTTTGACAACCAGTGGCAGGACCCTTTGGGGATGGGCCGTGTGGTGCGTACCTTTACGGGCGCCGCACGTTTTGTTATGTGAAGTGAGTTCACTGTTTTTACTTCTTGTGGGAAGTTCTTTTGTTTCCTGGTGCTCTGCTTTTGGGGTTCGTCCTCGTCTTCGCTTGGTGTGTCGAGCCCCTTGTGTTTGGCATTGAGTCTGCCGGATTGTTTGAAAACCCAATAGTCTCTGTGGGTATGGTTAGCAGGCTTCCCGGGAGTACTGTGTATCTCACATATCCTGTCCAGGATTTTATTTAGGTTGGATGGATCATCCCTGTTATCCTGGGTGGGCGATTTTGCCTGATTTTGTTGTGAGCCTTTGAATCCGGCATTGACTGTCGTGCTCTTCGGACTTTTGTCCTTAGTCCAGCGACGGTCCTTGTTGCGTCGCGGTTTTCCGTTTCCATCCCTAGTTTCGGATGTACTTGGGTCGCTGGGGCTGCACCTTGCCAACCAGTTGTCCTCCCCTGCACAAAAGCGGGTCATGAGGCTTGTTAGTGCGGCCATTGTTCTTGGCTTTTCTTGGCCGAGGCGTCTGGCGAGCCATTTGTCTCGGACGTTATGCCTGAAAGCTGCTAAGGCTTCGGCGTCCGGACAGTCGACTATCTGATTCTTTTTAGTGAGGAATCTATTCCAGAACTGCCGAGCTGATTCTCCGGGTTGTTGAGTTATGTGACTAAGATCGTCTGCATCCGGAGGGCGGACATAGGTCCCTTGAAAGTTTGCTCGGAAAGCATCCTCGAGCTCTTCCCAGCTTCCAATTGTGTTTTCAGGAAGGGTTTTAAGCCAATGCCGGGCTGGCCCTTTAAGTTTAAGGGGTAAATATTTTATGGCGTGGAGATCATCTCCTCTAGCCATGTGTATGTGGAGGATATAATCCTCGATCCAAACTCCAGGGTCTGTTGTTCCATCATATGCCTGTATGTTTACGGGTTTGAATTCCTCTGAAATTCATAGTCCAGGACCTCATCGGTGAAACATAGGGGGGGGGGGGTGCGGCGCCCCTGTATTTGGGTGTGCCGGATTTTGATGATGGCTTCATAGCGTTGCTTACAAGAGCTTGCTTTCTTGGCCCATAAATGGACCTGACTGGGCCATGATGCGAATCCTTAAGTGGGTCGCATGCCGATTTAGGTGCGGTGCCGCTTGCCGCTTTATGGGGTCGTCTATCCGACCGTGTGGCTTTCTCATTTTTTGAATGTGAGGGCTCTAGGGCCTCTTCGTCGAATTCAGGCAGTAGCTTTCTTTTTGGATAGCTTTTAGTGCGGCGACTGTCGCCGTATTTATCTGCGGTATTGATTACTTTGCTCCATCTAATCCGGAGTGCATCTTCCGCTGTTTTTAGCTTCCGCTTCTGCTTTTTTAGGCTGCGCAGTTGCAACGAGCCTCTCGTGGAGATTCTTCTGCTCCATAGGTTTATCCGGCGTGAGGTCGTCCGGAATGCCGTTTTCGCCGGAGGAGGGATGTTCGGTTTCTCTATCCGTGTTGCCCTGTTCGGACGGTTGCTCTAAGGCCTGCTCGTCGTCTACTGGCTCGTCCTGCTCTATGGCTGGGTTTTTTTCGAGGCGGGGCTTGGGTCGGCATTTACGCCGACGCTTTGATTGTTTTTTGGGGGGTCGATCTCCCGTCCCATCCCCTTTTTCCTCGTTGTCGCTTCCTTTAGGGGTATCCACCATGTACACATCGTGAGATGAGGTTGCTGTCCAATGCCCTATGGGCGTTGGTTCGTCGGTATCTCCTGCATCGTCTTCCATGTTGTCGATGTCTCCAGAGTCGAAGTTGAGCACGTCGTTTAAATTGTCGACAGTGGCTACCAAGTGGGTGGTGGGTGGGCTTTGAATTTCTTCATCATCCGTATCCCATCCTCGCTGACCGTAGTTCGGCCAGGGCTCTCCTGATAAGGAGAGAGACTTGAGAGAGTTTAGGATATCGCCAAAAGGCGAGTGCTGAAAGATGTCTGCGGCGGTGAACTCCATTATCGGCGCCCAATCGGATTCGGTCGGCAGGGGCGCGGGGGGTTCGGAGTTCGAAAAGGAGTCCGGATCCTCAGAGTCACGGATCATGCAGAGTGCGGGGCTAGCGTTCGGCTCGATCACCTTTGAGATCGAAGCCCCCGAGGTGACATCCAACCGATGCATGTGCGGCCTCCAGGACACTGTCCGGAGGCAGAGCTAGATCATGCCCCTCGAGATAGTGTGGCGCGCTTGGCTGTGGCTCGAACCCGTCGAAGATCAAGTCTCCGCGGATGTCAGCCGTGTAGTTTAAGCTTCCAAACCTGACTTGATGGCCAGGGGCGTAGCTTTCGATCTGCTGCAGGTGGCCAAGCGAATTGGCCCGCAGAGTGAAGCCGCCGAAGACGAAGATCTGTCCGGGGAGAAAAGTCTCACCCTGGACCGTATCGTTGTTGATGACCAAAGGAGCCATCGGGCCTAAAGGCGACGACACAGGGGAACTCTCAATGAAAGCACCAATGTCGGTGTCAAAACCGGCGGATCTTGGGTAGGGGGTCCTGAACTGTGCGTCTAGGCCGGATGGTAATAGGAGGCAGGGAACACAATGTTTTACCCAGGTTCGGGCTCTCTTGATGGAGGTAAAACCCTACGTCCTGCTTGATTAATATTGATGATATGGGTAGTACAAGAGTAGATCTACCACGAGATCAAGGAGGCTAAACCCTAGAAGCTAGCCTACGGTATGATTGTTGTATATGGAGTTGATCTTCTGTGCAGCCGTTTATAAAATCTGAGAGTTTGCCAGTCGTCGGCTTCTGCCCCATGTAACTAGTACTGGGGTGGTCGGGATAAACCTGAGCACTCTTTACCCCAATTTTGGGTCCTTCAAGGGAGGTGTTCAATGCAACGTACCAAGCAATCGGACTATAATGCTTTATCACTCTCAGTTAGCCATAGAAGTCTATAATTTTAAATTTTGGCGAAGCCCATGGTATTCGGAAGGCCGAATTGGGGCGCTATACATGCCTAAGCCGGACAAGGCCGACTCCTCGCCCGAAGCGGAAAAAGTCTTTAAGGACTTGAGACCTCTCGAACAGCGACCAGTCTCTCGCCTTATCATGACAGTCAGTTTTCGGCTTTCTCTACTAAGGTGGTCGTCCGGAAGAACCGGGACACAATCACAGTAGTTCTCCCACCGCTACCTTAGCCGATATAGCGGAATGTAAGGTACCAAAGCATGGGAGCCGGGCAAACCCAACATTTGACCAAAGACATGATTCGGAGTTGATGCATATAATGTTATAAGTTCGACGTGCCGCACTGTCTAAAGTATTCGGACTTCTTGTGCCGTATTATGGGGTAAACGAAATCCCCTGGCGTACTGACCGTACCCGAACGTGCGGGTGCGGATTGTCGTAAATGGACATATAAGAGAAAGAGAAAAAAAGCTTAAATAATGCAATGATAGACTAATGATATGCATTGTTGTTTAAATAATACGTCGAAGCATACTGGTACAAGTAGTGCAATAAGCAGAAAGTAGGACAATTCAAAATGTCCTATCCCAAGGCAAGCTGCGCATAGATAGTGAAAAACGGGTATATCAATTATTATTAGAGACCACCTGGGGGTTCCCGTGTTCATCTTAGCTTCTTGCCGCCTTGATTGTTGCTTCCGGAATGTGTCCGGCAATCATACTGCCGGAAAGGCTTCCAGGGAGTTAGGCCCTGAAAGAGAAAAGAAATGATAAAGGTATACAGCCCCTAGGGCGGTTAAGCCGCATTGCGGGACGTGCCCTGATCGCGCCCCCGCCTATGTCTATGGTATTTTCAGTGCGTAGTTATGTACGTGCGGCACGGATTTCGTCGCTTCACTGGGACTAGGATGGGGGCCGAATTGCTAGGAGAGCTCTGAACGTGCCAGGCGATCCTGTTGCAGCTTGTTCCGGACTTGCTTGAAGGTGTCCGGGGGCTGTAACCCCGAATTAGTGGTCTACCTTAAAAGGCTGCTTTGTGCTTCTGCTGAAAGGGCCGCAGTGTGCTCTTCAGTGCGGAGCGAGCGTTCTGTGTTTCCATTTACCGTTATGACCCCCTAGGTCCTAGCATCTTGAGCTTGAGGTATGCGTAATGCGGCACTGCATTAAATTTTGCGAATGTTGTTCGTCCGAGCAGTGCGTGATAGCCACTGCAAAACGGGACGATATCGAAGATTAACTCCTCGCTTCAGAAGTTGTCCGGTGATCCGAAGACCACTTCCAGTGTGATTGAGCCTGTGCAATGGGCCTCTACACCTGGGATGACGCATTTAAAGGTGGTTTTGCTAGGTTTGATCCTCGAGGGATCGATACCCATTTTTCGCACTGTATCCTGATAGAGCAGGTTCAGGTTGCTGCCGCCGTCCATAAGGACTCGGGTGAGGTGAAATTCGTCGATGATGGGGTCTAGGACCAGTGCGGCGGATCCGCCATGACGAATGCTAGTGGGGTGGTCCCTGCGATCAAAGGTGAGGCAAGCAGACCATGGGTTAAACTTTGGGGCGACGTGCTCCATCGCATAGACGTCCCTTAGTGCACGCTTCCGCTCCCTCTTGGGAATGTGGGTTGCGTATATCATGTTCACCGTCTTCACTTGTGGGGGGAACTCCTTCTGTCCTCCTGTGTTTGGTGGCTGGGGCTCCTCCTCGTCATCACTATGCAGCCCCTTGTCCTTGTTTTTGGCGTTTAACTTGCCGGCCTGCTTGAACACCCAACATTCTCTGTTGGTGTGATTGGCTGGCTTGTCGGGGGTGCCGTGGATTTGACACGAGCGATCCAGTATGCGATCCAAACTGGACGGAGCCGGAGTACTTCTTTTAAATGGCTTTTTCCGCTGACCGGATCTAGAGCCTCTGATTCCCATGGCTGCTGGGTTATATGGCTCAAGTCGTCAGCATCCGGTGGCCGCACGTAAGTGCCCTGGAAGTTCTCCAGGAATGCGTCTTCCAGATCCTCCCAACTGCCTACGGAGTCTGTTGGCAAGCTGTTCAGCCAATGCCGAGCTGGTCCTTTGAGTTTTAGTGGGAGGTACTTGATGGCATGTAGATCATCGCCGCGAGCCATGTGGATGTGAAGGAGGAAATCCTCAATCCATACAGCGGGATCTGTTGTGCCATCGTATGATTCGATATTTACGGGTTTGAAACCCTCCGGGAATTCATGGTTCATAACTTCATTAGTGAAGCATAGGGGGTGTGCGGCGCCTCTGTGTCGGGCTATATCCCGACGCAGTTCGTATGAGTCTTGTCTGCTGTATTCGGCCCAGCCGGATTTACTCTTGGTGTATCCGATGCGACAATCATCGTCTCATGTTGGCGCGCATGCCCGTGACCCGTATATTGACCTTGCGATTTTTGCTTTACTGCCCAATACGTCTTGCAGGTCCCCTGTGTTGCCCCGGGCCTTAGTATTTTTGATTGAGTGGCGGCGGGGTGCAGGCTGAACTTCAAGCTGAAACGCCTCTCTGGCTCGGCCACGTAGTGGCCGGTCAGCCGCATCGTACACTGGTGAATGAGGTTTCAATGCTTCCTCCTCAAGGTGAGGTAGCAACCTGCATTTTGGGTAACTCTTGGAGGGGCGCTCGAGTTCGTACTCCTCGGCCGCAAGGACTTCGGTCCATCTGTCTGCTAGCAAGTCTTAATCAGCTTGAAGCTGTTGTTGCTTTTTCTTCATGCTATTTGCCGTGGCCATAAGCCGGTGCTTGAAGCGCTCTTGCTCGACGGGGTCCTCAGGCACGATAAATTCTTCGTCGCCGAGGCTCACCTCGTCTTTGGAGAGAGGCATGTAATTGTCCTCCTCCAGTTCTCCATTTGCTGCCCACTCTGGAGGGCTAGCTTGTTCGTCCTCCGGCTCTACATCGTGCTGGAGGGGATTGTTGTTGTCTTCGGCACTATCCGGAGTGTTATTATCTCTTGTGCCGGTATCACTACTTTTGTTGTGGCGGGACTTAGAGCGGCGCCGCTGACGTCGGCGCTTGGGTTGCTTCTTGGAGGGGTCATCCTCCGCTGTCTCATCGCCATTCCCTTCTTTGGGGGTGTCCACCATGTATATATCATATGCTGAGGTGGTGGTCCAGCGCCCTGTAGGCGGTGGTGCCTGTTCGTCTCCTGCATCCTCGTCCATACCGTCGAAGTCTTAGGAGTCAAAGTCGAGCATGTCGGTTAAATCGTCGATAGTGGCTACTAAGTGGGTGGTGGGTGGGCAGCGAATTTCTTTGTCGTCCACATCCCATTCTAGCCGGACATAGTTCGGCCAAGGTTCTCCTGACAGGGAGAGAGACCTTAATGAATTTAGCACATCGCCGAAAGGTGATGCTGAAAGATATCCGTGGAAGTGAACTCCATGATCGGTGCCCAGTCGGATTCAATGGGTGCCGATGCAGGCGGCTCGGAGTCCATGGCCGGAGAAGAATCCAGTGGTTCGGCGACACGGCTCTCATAAGGGCTGAAGTCAGTATCCAGCTCTATCGCCACCGAGAGTGCGGCCTCCACGGCGGGGTCTATCCCCCCACTCTCGGATGGCGCGATTTGTTCCGGATTGATGGCCGGAGTAGTTGCAGATGCGATCTCCCGAACATTGTGCGACGGTAGAGTTACGTCATGCTCGTCGCGACTGTGCGGCACAACTGACATGGGCTCGAATCCATCGAAGATCAAGTCTCCACGGATGTCGGCCGTGTAGTTCAAGTTTCCGTATCTGACCTGATGGCCAGGGGCGTAGCTCTCGATCTGCTCCAGATGGCCAAGAGAATTGGCCCGCAGTGCGAAGCCGCCGAATACAAAGATCTATCCGGGGAGGAAAACCTCACCCTGGACCGCATCGCTACCGATGATCGAAGGAGCCATCAAGCCTTATGGTGACGACACAGTGGAACTCTCAATGAAAGCACCAATGTCGGTGTCAAAACCGGCGGATCTCGGGTAGGGGGTCCTGAACTGTGCGTCTAAGGCGGATGGTAGCAGGAAGCAGAGGACACGATGTTTACCCAGGTTCGGGCCCTCTTGATGGAGGTAATACCCTACGTCCTGCTTGATTGTTCTTGATGATATGAGTATTAGAAGAGTTGATCTACCACGAGATCGTAGAGGCTAAACCCTAGAAGCTAGCCTATGGTATGATTGTCTGTTGTCCTACAGACTAAACCCTCCGGTTTATATAGACATCGGAGGGGGCTAGGGTTACACAAGGTCGGTTACAAGGGAGGAGATATACACATCCGTATTGTCGAGCTTGCCTTCCACGCCAAGGAGAGTCCCATCCGGACACGGAACGAAGTCTTCAATCTTGTATCTTCATAGTCCAACAGTCCGGCCAAAGGATATAGTTCGGCTGTCCGGAGACCCCCTAATCCAGGACTCCCTCACCTAGATATTATCATAATTATTTGCTTTTCTATCAATTTCTCGACAGTAATTTGTTCACCCACCGTAATACTTATGCTATCTTGAGAGAAGCCACTAGTGAAACCTATGGCCCCCGGGTCTATTCTCCATCATACAAGTTTCCCATCTATTTTATTTTGCAATCTTTACTTTCAATCTATATCATAGAAATACAAAAAATATTTATCTTATTATTATCATCTCTATCAGATCTCGCTCTTGCAAGTGGCCGTGAAGGGATTGACCACCCCTTTATCGTCTTGGTTGCGAGGTTCTTATTTGTTTGTGTTGGTATGAGGTGACTCGCGCGTGGTCTCCTACTAGATTGATACCTTGGCTCTCAAAAACTAAGGGAAATACTTATTCTGCTTTACTGCATCACCCTTTCCTCTTCAAGGGAAAACCAACGCAATGCTCAAGAGGTAGCAACCTATGAGGTCCAGTAGTAAATTGATCTAAAGTTTCATGATCATCAACATTAGCTTCCTCTCTAGTTGGTGTAGGCATCACGGGAACAGATTTCTCTGATGTGCTACTTTCCAGTTCGAGAGAAGGTACAATTACCTCGTCAAGTTCTACTTTCCTCCCACTCACTTCTTTCGAGAGAAACTCCTTCTATAGAAAGGATCCATTCTTAGGAACAAAGATCTTGCCTTAGGATCTATGATAGAAGGTGTACCCAATTGTTTCCTCCGGGTATCCTATGAAGACGCAATTCTTTGGTTTGGGTTCGAGCTTATCAGGATGAAGCCTTTTGACATAAGTGTCGCATCCCCAAACTTGAAGAAATGACAAATTATGTTTCTTGCCAAACCATAGCTCATATGGTGTCATCTCAACGCATTTAAACGATGCCCTATTTAACATGAATGCGGTTGTCTCTAATGCATAACCCCAAAATGATAGTGGTAAATCGATAAGAGACATTATAGAATGCACCATATATCTAATAAAGTACGACGTTCGGACACACCATTACGCTGTGGTGTTCCAGGTGGCGTGAGTTGTGAAACAACTCCACATTGTTTTAAATGAAGGACAAACTCGTAACTCAAATATCGCCTCCACGATCAGATCGTAGAAATTTATTTTCTTGTTACAATGATTCTCCACTTCACTCTGAAATTCTTTGAACTTTTCAAATGTTTCAGACATTGTGTTTCATTAATTTGATATACCCATACCTACTGATACGTCTCCAACGTATCTATTATTTTTGATTGCTACATGCTATATTAGCTACTGTTTTGGACATTATTGGGCTTTATTATCCACATTTATATTATTTTTGGGACTAGCCTATTAACCGGAGGCCTAGCCCAGAATTGCCCTTTTTTGCCTTTTTTAGGGTTTCGAAGAAAAGGAATATCAAACAGAGTCCAAACGGAATGAAACCTTCGGGAACGTGATTTTCTCAATGAACAAGACCTAGGAGACTTGGACCCTACGTCAAGACACAAAAGAGGAGGCCACGAGGTAGGGGGCGCGCCAACCCCCCCCCCCCCCAGGCGCGCCCTCCACCCTCGTGGGCCCCCTGTTGCTCCACCGACGTACTCCTTTCTGAGCTTCCTCCTATATATACTTACGTACCCCCAAACGATCAGATACGGAGCCAAAACCCTAATTCCACCGCCGCAACTTTCTGTATCCACGAGATCCCATCTTGGGGCTTGTTCCAGAGCTCCGCCGGAGGGGGCATCGATCACGGAGGGCTTCTACATCAACACCATAGCCCCTCCGATGAAGTGTGAGTAGTTCACCTCAGACCTACGGGTCCATAGTTATTAGCTAGATGGATTCTTCTCTCTTTTTGGATCTCAATACAATGTTCTCCCCCTCTCTTGTGGAGATCTATTCGATGTAATCTTCTTTTTGCGGTGTGTTTGTTGAGATCGATGAATTGTGGGTTTATGATCAAGTCTATCTATGAACAATATTTGAATCTTCTCTGAATTCTTTTATGTATGATTGGTTATCTTTGCAAGTCTCTTCGAATTATCAGTTTGGTTTGGCCTACTAGATTGATCTTTCTTGCAATGGGAGAAGTGCTTAGCTTTGGGTTCAATCTTGCGGTGTCATTTCCCAGTGACAGTAGGGGCAACAAGGCACGTATTGTATTGTTGCCATCGAGGATAACAAGATGGGGTCTTCATCATATTGCATGAGTTTATCCCTCTACATCATGTCATCTTGCTTAAGGTGTTACTCTGTTTTCATGAACTTAATACTCTAGATGCATGTTGGATAGCGGTCGATGAGTGGAGTAATAGTAGTAGATGCAGGCAGGAGTCGGTCTACTTGTCTCGGACGTGATGCCTATATACATGATCATACCTAGATATTCTCATAACTATGCTCAATTTTGTCAATTTCTCAATAGTAATTTGTTCACCCACCGTAGAATACGTATGCTCTTGAGAGAAACCACTAGTGAAACCTATGGCCCCCGGGTCTATTTTCATCATATTAATCTACCAATACTTAGTTATTTCCTTTGCTTTTTACTTTGCTTTTATTTTACTTTGCATCTTTATCATAAAAATACCAAAAATATTATCTTATCATATCTATCAGATCTCACTCTCGTAAGTGGCCGTCTAGGGATTAACAACCCCTTATCGTGTTGGTTGCGAGGATTTATTTGTTTTGTGCAGGTACAAGGGACTCGTGCGTAGCCTCCTACTGGATTGATACCTTGGTTCTCAAAAACTGAGGGAAATACTTACGCTACTTTGCTACATCATCCCTTCCTCTTCGGGGAAAACCAACGCAGTGCTCAAGAGGTAGCAAGAAGGATTTCTGGCACCGTTGCCGGGGAGGTCTACGCAAAAGTCAATATACCAAGTACCCATCACATACCCTTATCTCCTGCATTACATTATTTGCCATTTGCCTCTTGTTTTCCTCTCCCCCACTTCACCCTTGCCGTTTTATTCGCCCTCTCTCTCTATCCTCCCTCTCTTTCATGTTTGCCCCTTTTTTGCCCGCTTGCTTTTTGTTTTCTTGTGTGTTAGTTTGCTTGGTTGTCTTGATGGATCTACCTAAATTTGGTGATATTCACCTTAAAAGGTTAGAAGAGATTGAAAGCAATGTCAGGAGTTTTATGGTTTTGCAATTTGAACATAATAGTTTCTTCAGAAACGAGCTTAAGGAACAGAAAAGTTTTATGAGTTTTATGAATAAATAGCTTGATGATATGTCTAAAGAATTCGATGGTTTAAGATCCCAAATTGCTCATCTTGAGAAATTGACTGCTGAAATTTCGGATAGACAGGCTACCTTAATTAATAGGATGGCCGCTAAACCGGATTGCTATGAAAATAAAGTTGAAGATCTAAAAGTTATTGATGTGTCCCCTATTAAATCTTTTTTTTGTAATATGAATCTTGATAATGATGGGACTGAATATGATCCACCTTTACCTAAAAGGCGTTCCAAGAATTCAGAGTTTTTAGATCTTGATGCTAAAATTGATAAAAGTGGGATTCAAGAAATTAAAACCCTAGATGTTGCTAAACCCACTATTTTGGATTTCAAGGAATTTAATTATGAAAATTGCTCTTTGATTGATTGTATTTCCTTGTTGCAAACCGTGCTAAATTCTCCTCACGCTTATAGTCAAAATAAAGCGTTCACTAAACATATCGTTGATGCATTGATGCAATCTTGTGAAGAAAAACTTGAATTGGAAGTTTCTATCCCTAGAAACTTTATGATGAGTGGGAAACAACTATTAAAATTAAAATTAAAGATCATGAATGCTACGCTTTATGTGATTTGGGTGCTAGCGTTTCCACGATTCCAAAGACTTTGTGTGATTTGTTAGGTTTCCGTGATTTTGATGATTGCTCTCTAAACTTGCACCTTGCGGATTCCACTATTAAGAAACCTATGGAAAGAATTAATGATGTTCTTATTGTTGCAAATAGGAATTATGTGCCCGTAGATTTTATTGTTCTTGACATAGATTGCAATCCTTCATGTCCTATTATTCTTGGTAGACCTTTCCTTAGAACGATTGGTGCAATTATTGATATGAAGGAACGAAATATTAGATTCCAATTTCCATTAAGGAAAGGCATGGAACACTTTCCTAGAAAGAAAATTAAATTACCTTATGAATCTAATATGAGATCCACTTATGGATTGCCTATCAAAGATGGCAATACCTAGATCTATCCTTGCTTGTTATGCCTAGCTAGGGGCGTTAAACGATAGCGCTTGTTGGGAGGCAACCCAATTTTATTTTTATTCCTTGTGTTTTTTATCCTGTTTAGTAATAAATAATTTATCTATCCTCTGTTTTGGTTGAGTTTTTGTGTTTAATTAGTGTTTGTGCCAAGTAGAACCGTTGGGAAGACTTGGGGAAAGTCTTGTTAAACTTGCTGTAAAAAATAGACACTTTAGCGCTCACGAGAACTGCTGCCATTTTTATTTGGAAAGTCCTATTTAGTTAATTATTTTTTCATATGATTAATATATAAATTCCTCACGTCCAGCAATTTATTTTAGAATTTTTGGGGTTCCAGATCTTGCGCTAGCTACAGATTACTACAGACTGTTCTGTTTTTGACAGATTCTGTTTTTCGTGTGTTGTTTGCTTATTTTGATGAATCTATGGCTAGTAAAATAGTTTATAAACCATAGAGAAGTTGGAATACAGTAGGTTTAACACCAATATAAATAAAGAATGAGTTCATTACAGTACCTTGAAGTGGTCTTTTTTTCGCTAACGGAGCTCATGAGATTTTCTACTTTGAGTTTTGTGTTGTGAAGTTTTCAAATTTTGGGTAAAGATTTGATGGATTATGGAACAAGGAGTGGCAAGAGCCTAAGCTTGGGTATCCCATGGCACCCCCAAGATAATATAAGGACACCTAAAAGCCAAAGCTTGGGGATGCCCCGGAAGGCATCCTCTCTTTCGTACATGTCACCATACCTACCTATTATGGCATTTCTACAGCCATTCCGAGATATATTGACATGCAACTTTCCACCATTCCGTTTATCATGACACATTCATCATTGTCATATTGCTTAGCATGATCATGTAGTTGACATAGTATTTGTGGCAAAGCCACCTTTCATAATTCTTTCATACATGTCACTCTTGGTCCATTTCATATCCCGGTACACCGCTGGAGGCATTCATATAGAGTCATCTTTTGTTCTAGCATCGAGTTGTAATCATTGAGTTGTAAATAAATAGAAGTGTGATGATCATCATTTTCTAGATCATTGTCCCAAGTGAGGAATTATAAAAAAAGAGAAAGGCCATATAAAAGAGAAAGGCCAAATAAAAAAATGAGAGAAAAAGAGAGAAGGGACAATGTTACTATCCTTTGCCACACTTGTGCTTCAAAGTAGCACCATAATCTTGATGATAAAGAGTCTCTTGTTTTGTCACTTTCATATACTAGTGAGAATTTTTCATTATAGAACCTGGCTTGTATATTCCAACAATGGGCCTCCTCAAGTGCCCTAGGTCTTCATGAGCAAGCAAGTTGGATGCACACCCACTTAGTTTCTTGTGTTGAGCTTTCATACATTTATAGCTCTAGTGCATCCGTTGCATGGCAATCCCTACTCCTTGCATTAACATCAATCGATGGGCATCTCCATAGCCCACTGATTAGCCTTGTTGATGTGAGACTTCCTCCTTTTTTTGTCTTCTCCACATAACCCCCTCATTATATTATATTCCACCCATAGTGCTATGTCCATGGCTCGCGCTCATATATTGCATGAAAGTTTATAGGTTTGAGATTACTAAAGTATGAAACAATTGCTTGGCTTGTCATCGGGGTTGTGCATGATGAGAGCATTCTTGTGTGACGAAAATGGAGCATGACTAAACTATATGATTTTGTAGGGACGAACTTTCTTTGGCCATGTTATCTTGAGAAGACATGATTGCTTAGTTAGTATGCTTGAAGTATTATTATCTTTATGTCAATATGAACTTTTGTCTTGAATCTTTCGGATCTGGATATTCATACCACAATTAAGAAGAATTACACTAAAATTATTCCAAGTAGCACTCCGCATCAAAAATTCCGTTTTTATCATTTACCTACTCGAGGACGAGCAGGAATTAAGTTTGGGGATGCTTGATACGTCTCCAACGTATTTATAATTTTTTATTGCTCCATGCTATATTATCTACTAGTTTGGACATTATTGGGCTTTATTATCCACTTTTATATTATTTTTTGGGACTAACCTATTAACCGGAGGCCTAGCCCAGAATTGTTGTTTTTTGCCTATTTTAGGGTTTCGAAGAAAAGGAATATCAAATGGAGTCCAAACGGAATGAAACCTTCGGGAATGTGATTTTCTCAACGAACAAGACCCAGGAGACTTGGACCCTACGTCAAGACACAAAAGAGGAGGCCACGAGGTAGGGGTGCACCTACCCCACCCCCCCACCCCCACCCCAGGCGCGCCCTCCACCCTCGTGGGACCCCTGTTGCTCCACCGACGTACTCCTTCCTCCTATATATACCTACGTGCCCCAAATGATCAAATATGGAGCCAAAACCCTAATTCCAGCACCGCAACTTTCTGTATCCACGAGATCCCATCTTGGGGCCTGTTCCGGAGCTCTGCCCGAGGGGGCATCAATCACGGAGGGCTTCTACATCAACACCATATCCCCTCCGATGAAGTTTGAGTAGTTCACCTCAGACCTACGGGTCCATAGTTATTAGCTAGATGGCTTCTTCTCTCTTTTTGGATCTTAATACAATGTTATCCCCCTCTCTTGTGGAGATCTATTCGATGTAATCTTCTTTTTGTGGTGTGTTTGTTGAGACCGATGAATTGTGGGTTTATGATCAAGTCTATCTATGAACAATATTTGAATCTTCTCTGAATTCTTTTATGTATGATTGGTTATCTTTGCAAGTCTCTTCGAATTATCAGTTTGGTTTGGCCTACTAGATTGATCTTTCTTGCAATCGGAGAAGTGCTTAGCTTTGGGTTCAATCTTGCGGTGTCCTTTCCCAGTGACAGTAGGGGCAGCAAGGCACGTATTGTATTGTTGCCATCGAGGATAACAAGATGGGGTATTCATCATATTGCATGAGTTTATCCCTCTACATCATGCCATCTTGCTTAAGGCGTTACTCTGTTTTCATGAACTTAATACTCTAGATGCATGCTGGATAGCGGTCGATGAGTGGAGTAATAGTAGTAGATGTAGACAGGAGTCCGTCTACTTGTCTCAGACGTGATCCTATATACATGATCATACCTAGATATTCTCATAACTATGCTCAATTCTGTCAATTGCTCAACAGTAATTTGTTCACCCACCGTAGAATACTTATGTTCTTGAGAGAAGCCACTAGTGAAACCTATGGCCCCCAGGTCTATCTTCATCATATTAATCTACCAATACTTAGTTATTTCATTTGCTTTTAACTTTGCTTTTATTTTACTTTGCATCTTTATTATAAAAATACCAAAAATATTATCTTATCATATCTATCAGATCTCACTCTCGTAAGTGGCCGTGTAGGGATTGACAACCCCTTATCGCGTTGGTTGCAAGGATTTATTTGTTTTGTGCAGGTACGAGGGACTGACGTGTAGCCTCCTACTGGATTGATACCTTGGTTCTCAAAAATTGAGGGAAATACTTACGCTACTTTGCTGCATCATCCCTTCCTCTTCGGGGAAAACCAATGCAGTGCTCAAGAGGTAGCACCTACTCAAATCATCTGTGAAGGTTAGAAAATAATGATACCCGCCGCATGCTTCAACACTCATTGGACCTTATACATTGGTATGTATTATTTCCAATAAGTCATTAGCTCGCTCCATTGTTCCGAAGAATAGAGTTTTAGTCATCTTGCCCATGAGGCATGGTTCGGAAGTATCAAAATGATTCATAATCAAGTGATTCCAAAAGTCCATCTGCATGGAGTTTCTTCATGTGCTTTACACCAATATGACCTAAACGACAGTGCCATAAATATGTTGCACTATCAACATCAACTTTGCATCTTTTGGCATCAATATTATGAATATGTGTATCACTATGATCGAGATCCAATAAACCATTCACATTGGGTGTATGACCATGGAAGGTTTTATTCATGTAAACAGAACAACAATTATTCTCTGACTTAAATGAATAAATGTATTGCAATAAACATGATCTAATCATATTCATGCTCAACACAATCACCAAATAACATTTATTAAGGTTCAACACTAATCCCGAAGGTAGAGGGAGTGTGTGATGGTGATCATATCAACCTTGGAATCATTTCCAACACACATCGTCACCTCGCTTTTAACAAGTCTCTGTTTATTTTGCAACTCCTGTTTCGAGTTACTGATCTTAGCAACTGAACCGGTATCAAATACCAAGGGGTTGCTATAAACAATAGTAAAGTACACATCAATAACATGTATATCAAATATACCTTTGTTTGCTTTGCCATCCTTCTTATCCGCCAAGTATCTAGGGCAGTTCCTCTTCCAGTGACCATTCCCTTTGCAATAGAAGCACTCAGTTTCAGGCTTGGGTCCAGCTTTGGGCTTCTTCACGGGAGTGGGAACTTGCTAGCCATTTTTCTTGAAGTTCCCTTTCTTTCCCTTGCCCTTTTTCTCAAAACTAGTGATTTTGTTAATCATCAACACTTGATGCTCTTTCTTGATTTCTACCTTCGCCAATTTCAGCATCGCGAAGAGCTCGGGAATCGTTTTAGTCATCCCTTTATAGTTCATCATGAAGTTCTAGTAGCTTGGTGATAGTGACTAGAGAACTTAGTCAATCACTATCTTATCTAGAAGATTAACTCCCACTTGATTCAAGCGATTGTAGTACGAAGACATTCCAAGCACATACTCACTAGTTGACCAATTCTCCTCCATCTTGTAGGCAAAGTACTTATCAGAGGTCTCATACCTCTCGACACGGGCATGAGTCTGAATAACAATTTCAGCTCTTGGAATGTCTCATATGCTCCGTGGCATTCAAAATGTTTTTGAAGTCCCGGTTCTAAGACGTAAAGCATGGCGCACAAAACTATTAAGCAGTCATCGTATCGAGCTTGCCAAACGCTCATAACGTCTGCATCTGCTCCTGTAATAGGTATTTCACCTAGTGGTGCATCAAGGACATAATTCTTCTGTGCAGCAACGAGGATAATCCTCATATGTAACATCCCAAATTTTCAATTTGGAATGTTATACATAGATCATTCATGCATATCATATTTTATTGCATTTCGTTTTGCGAATCCTCGAAATCCTAAGAAACTCAAGGACCCTCGGAGAGAGTTGGGGATTTCCATGTTTTCATATTTGAGTTTTATCAAATATTGAAACGAGGATTTTGGTTTTAATTATTTTTCTATCCAAAAATATTTCATATTAAAATATATGAGAGGAGATAATATGACTTCTCAAAAATAAATGAAATATTGGAGGAAAAATATTAAAACCCAATATTTGATTTTATTCGGAGTTTATTGGTATTTTATTTGAATTAGAAAAATTGCATGTTTTTCAAAATTGCATTTTAGGGCCAAGAAAATGTTCATCTTGTTCTAATATTTTATTTAGACGGTGAAAATTTGTATTGGCATTTTTAGATTTTTTTTATTTTATTTTCTAGGATTTATTTAGTTCCGGCGAAATTATTTAAAAAAACGCAACGCCCGACTGGGCCGAGGCCCAGCCGAGCCGGGCCGCCGGCCCACCTTGCCGCACCGCCGTCTCCCACCTGGAGACCGTGCCGCCGCCGCCGCAAGCCGTGGCCGAGTCGGCCACGTGCCCCGCCCCGCCCCGTTCCCCAAGCCACGCCCCCCCTCCTCCTTATAAGCCACCCCGGGGCCCCCCCTTGGAGCCCCGAAGCCGCCCACCCCGCCGCTCGCCGCCTGTGCCGCACGCCGCCGTCGCTGCTTGCCGCTGCAGCCGCACGCCGCACGCTGCCGCCGATGCCGCCGCACCTCGCCGCCCCACCGTGGAAGCCGCCGGAGCCGGAGGTATACACCGCCGCTGCCGGTTTTCTCTATAAAACCGATCCGGTTGTTTTAAGAAACCCTAGTTCGTTTTTTTAAATCGATTCGCCGGTTTTTCTCAGTTTAGTTACTTTGCGGACGTTTGTCCATACGTTCGTTCTAACGATCGTCTTTCGCTCGTTAGTCACAGACAACGAACGTTCGTTCGTTAGCCTGTTTGTCAGTTTTCTTTTTCTCGGATTTTCCATGATTATTTTCAATCGCGATTTCTGATCCGATTTTCGTTTCAGTTTATCTTTTCGCTCGTTTATCGGAATTAGGCGATTCAAGCACCTAGATATTCATCTCGAAACCCTCTTTCCGTTTAACCAACTTAAACAAGCTTTTGCTACTGTAAAATTTGACCTTAGTACAGATTAGTAAATGGATCTTGTTTCTTTCGCAGTTTGAGTTTCGTTGCTCCGTTTGATTTGATTCTTTTCGCAAACCGGAGTTCTTAAGTTGAACTTTCTGGTTAGAACTTCTTATTTGAGATTTACCCGTGTTTATTTGCTTGATTGCTTATGTATGCTATTGTTTGTTTGCGTTAGAACACCCGGAGTGCGAAGCGTGCTACTACAAATCCCTAGGTTTTGCGGATCATCGGCAAGGGAAGGTACACTTTGATCATACCCCTTTATCACCCAGTTTTTATGCATTAGTTCCAATCCTCAAACATTGCATGGTTAGGATGTGATTAACATGTGGTTTGGGAAGTAGTTGATGAGGTAGAACCTATTGCCTTGTTATTTATCAAACCCTTGGGAGTTACTTCTACGTGTTGCTTATATTGCTATGCTATGCTCGTAAACGTGGTTTGGGTGAGTGAAATCCATGACAGATGTGAGATTGTTAATTAATGGTTCAACTTAATGTGGCAACTTGAATACACATCTGGGTGGATTGTTTGTTGGGCACCTGGGGAATCCAGTGTTGTCCTAGGATATCCCGGAGTACCCGTGTGATAATCCTATGGTCCGCCACCCAGGCTCAAAGGGAACTGAGATATTTTCATGCTAGAAACTTCTGTGTGCAGCCACAAGATATTATGGGCTCTAGCATAGTTGAGTAAGTTGCGTGAAGCTCCCGAAGAGGTGGATCAGCAGGTAGAGGGATGTAGGTTGGTATGGTCTGCCCGGAGTAAGGGGTTAATACTTCTGAAAGACTGTGTCTCGGTCATCCGTTTCTCAAACACCATGAAGTGCGAGAAATCCAACGGAGGAGATCAAGTCTTGTGGGGAAAAGTGCGCAAACCTCTGCGGAGTGTATAAACTAATCATGGTTAGCCGTGTCCCCGGTTATGGACATCTTGAGTATCTAGTACTTGGAGTATCATAAGTATCTCATCACTATTAAATAATATTGTTGGGTTGTTAACTACTTTAATTGGGATTGAGTTGGAGGAACCTTCTCAATGATGTTTCAATTACCATGATAGTTAAATAAAATATACTCCTTTGTTGTAGGGAAAATTGGCTTTTCGCAAAAACTATAACCATAGAGCTTTCCACCAGCCAAATATGCATATAGTGTATTATTTTGTACTTGCTCTACTGTGTTACTTTGCCAGCATATTCCATGTGTTGACCCGTTTTCGGGCTGCAACGTATTATGTTGCAGACTTTTCAGACGAGGAGTAAGGTTCGTTAGGTCGTTGCCGTGCAGCTCAGCTATGTTGTTGGAGTTGATGGACTCACTTTATCTTCCAAGCCTTCCACTGTTATCGTATTAGATGGCCTTAAGCCATATTTATTGTAATAAGTTCTCTTTTGAGACATTCGATGTAATAAGTGTGTGATTGCTACTCTGTTATAAATCCTTGAGTACTGTGTGTCTCAGCATTACCGATCCAGGGATGACACTGAAGCACAGAGACTTGACCGTTTGAGGTCGGGTCGCTACATCGTATCACGGACCCAGTCCGCATCATTGCTACTATCATCTTTCAACTTAGTTTCCTATAGGAACATATCAAAAATATAGGGGAGTTATATCACGAGCTATTGATCTATAACATAGACATGCAAAACTATTATGACTAAATTCATGATAAATTAAGTTCAATTAATCAAATTACTAATGAACTCTCACTTAAAACAACATCCCTCAAGTTGTCTAAGTGTTACATGATCCAAATCAACTAACCCATGTCCGGTCATCACATGAGATGGGGTAGTCATCCATGGTGAACATCTCTATGTTGATCATATCTACTATATGACTCATGATCGACCTTTTAGTCTCTAGCGTTTTGAGACCATGTCTGTACATGCTAGGCTCGTCATGTTTAACCCAAGTATTCTGCATGTGCAAAACTGTATTACACCCGTTGTATGTGAACATAGAGTCTATCACACCCGATCATCATGTGGTGTCTCGAAATGATGAACTATAGCAATGGTGCATACTCAGGGAGAACACTTTTATCTTGAAATTAAGTGACGGGATCATCTCATAATGATACCGCCGTTCTAAGAAAAATAACATGTCTAAAAGATAAACATCACATGCAATCAAAATATGTGACATGAAATGGCCATCATCATCTTGTGCTTTTGATCCATCTCCAAAGCACGTCATGATCTCCATCATCATCGGCTTGACACCTTGATCTCCATCGTAGCGTCGAGGTCATCATGCCAACTATTGCTTCTACAACTATCGCTAATGCATAGTGATAAAGTAAAGCATTTACATGGCGGTTGCACTTATACAATAAAGAGACAACCCTAAGGCTCCTGCCGGTTGCCGATATTACAAAAAATGATCATCTCATACATCAACATATATCACATCATATCTTGACCATATCACATCACAACATGCCCTGCAAAAACAAGTTAGACGTCCTCTACTTTCTTGTTGCAAGTTTTACGTGGTTGTTGTTGGCTTCTAGCACGTTCTTACCTACTCATAAAACCACAACAGTGATTCATCAAGTTTGTTTTTTTAACCTTCTCCAAGGACCGGCCACAGTCAAATTCAATTCAACTAAAGTAGGAGAAACAGACACCCGCCAGCCACGTTTATGCAAAACTAGTTGCATGTCAGTCGGTGGAACTGGTCTCATGTGCGTGGACATGTAAGGTTGGTCCGGGTTGCTTCATCCCACCATACCGCCGAATCAAAATAAGACGTTGGTGGTAAGAAGTATGACTATCACCTCCCACAACTCTTTGTGTTCTACTCGTGCATATCATCTACGCGTAAACCTGGCTCTAATACCACCGTTGGGAAATGATGCATGGAAAACAAAAAAAATCTACGCACACACAATGATCTATCCATCGAGATGCATAGCAACGAGGGGGAGAGTGTGTCTATGTACCCTCGTAGACCGTAAGCAGAAGCGTTTCACAACACGGTTGATGTAGTCGAACTTTCTTCATGATCCAACCGATCTAGTACCGAACGTATGGCACCTCCACGTTTAGCACACGTTCAGCTCGATGACGTCCCTCACCTTCTTGATCTAGTAAGTATTGGGGAACGTGGTAATTTCAAAAAAAATCCTACGCACATGCAAGATCATAGTGATACATAGCAACGAGAGGGGAGAGTGTTGTCTACGTACCCTCGTAGACCGGCAACGGAAGCGTTGACACAACGTAGAGGAAGTAGTCATACGTCTTCCCGATCCGACCGATCCAAGTACCGAACGTACGACACCTCCGAGTTCTGCACACGTTCAACTCGGTGACGTCCCTCGAGCTCCGATCCAGCCGAGTGTTGAGGGAGAGTTTCGTCAGCACGACAGCGTGATGATGGTGATGATGTTCTACCGATGTAGGGCTTCGCCTAAGCACCGCTACGATATGACCGAGGTGGAATATGGTGGAAGGGGGCACCGCACACGGCTAAGGAACGATCACGAAGATCAACTTGTGTGTCATGGGGTGCCCCCTGCCCCCGTATATAAAGGAGGGAGGGGAGGTGCGGCCGGCCCCTAGGGGTGCTCCTGGAGGAGTCCTACTCCCACCGGGAGTAGGACTCCCCCCTCTTGCCTTGTTGGAGAAGGAAAGGGGAAGGGGGAAAGAGGAAAGGGGGGCGCCCCCCCCCCTTCCTTGTCCTATTAGGACTAGGGGGGAGGGGGTGCGCGGCCTGCCCTGGCCGGCCCTCCTCTTCTCCCTTAGGGCCCATGTAGGCCCATTAACCCCCGGGGGGTTCCGGTAACCCTCCGGTACTCCGGTAAAATCCCGATTTCACCCGGAACGTTTCCGATATCCAAATATGGACTTACAATATATCAATCTTTATGTCTCGACCATTTCGAGACTCCTCGTCATGTCCGTGATCACATCCGGGACTCCGAAGAACCTTCGTTACATCAAAACACAAAAACCCTAATTACGATCGTCACCGAACTTTAAGCGTGCGGACCCTACGGGTTCGAGAACTATGTACACATGACCGAGACACGTATCCGATCAATAACAAATAGCGGAACCTGGATGCTCATATTGGCTCCTACATATTCTACGAAGATCTTTATCAGGCAGACCGCATAACAACATACGTTGTTCCCTTTGTCATCGGTATGTTACTTGCCCGAGATTCGATCGTCGGTATCTCTATACCTAGTTCAATCTCGTTACCGGCAAGTCTCTTTACTCGTTCCGTAATACATCATCCCACAACTAACTTATTAGTTGCAATGCTTGCAAGGCTTAAGTGATGTGCATTACCGAGTGGGCCCAGAGATACCTCTCCGACAATCGGAGTGACAAATCCTAATCTTGAAATACGCCAACCCAACAAGTACCTTCGGAGACATCTGTAGAGCACCTTTATAATCACCCAGTTACGTTGTGACGTTTGGTAGCACACAAAGTGTTCCTCCAGTAAACGGGAGTTGCATAATCTCATAGTCATAGGAACATGTATAAGTTATGAAGAAAGCAATAGCAACAAACTAAATGATCAAGTGCTAAGCCAACGGAATGGGTCAAGTCAATCACATCATTCTCCTAATGATGTGATCCCGTTAATCAAATGACAACTCATGTCTATGGTTAGGAAACATAACCATCTTTGATCAACGAGCTAGTCAAGTAGAGGCATACTAGTAACACTCTGTTTGTCTATGTATTCACACATGTATTATGTTTCCGATTAATACAATTCTAGCATGAATAATAAACATTTATCATGATATAAGGAAATAAATAATAACTTTATTATTGCCTCTAGGGCATATTTCCTTCAGTCTCCCACTTGCACTAGAGTCAATAATCTAGTTCACATCGCCATGTGATTTAATACCAATAGTTCACATCACCATGTAATTAACACCCATAGTTCACATCGACATGTGACCAACACCCAAAGGGTTTACTAGAGTCAATAATCTAGTTCACATCGCTATGTGATTAACACCTAGAGAGTACTAAGGTGTGATCATGTTTTGCTTGTGAGAGAAGTTTAGTCAATGGGTCTGCCACATTCAGATCCTTAAGTATTTTGCAAATTTCTATGTCAACAATGCTCTGCACGGAGCTACTCTAGCTAATTGCTCCCACTTTTAATATGTATCCAGATTGAGATTTAGAGTCATCTGGATCAGTGTCAAAATTTGCATCGACGTAACCCTTTACGACGAACCTTTTTGTCACCTCCATAATCGAGAAACATATCCTTATTCCACTAAGGATAATTTTGACCCTTGTCCAGTGATCTACTCCTAGATCACTATTGTACTCCCTTGCCAAAAACAGTGTAGGGTATACAATAGATCTGGTACACAACATGGCATATTTTATAGAACCTATGGCCAAGGCATAGGGAATGACTTTCATTCTCTTTCTATCTTCTGCTGTGGTCGGGCTTTGAGTCTTACTCAGTTTCACACCTTGTAACACAGGCAAGAACTCTTTCTTTGACTGTTCCATTTTGAACTACTTCAAAATCTTGTCAAGGTATGTACTCATCGAAAAACTTATCAAGCGTCTTGATCTATCTCTATAGATCTTGATGCTCAATATGTAAGGAGCTTCATCGAGGTCTTTCATTGAAAAACTCCTTTCAAACACTCCTTTATGCTTTGTAGAATAATTCTACATTATTTCCGATCAACAATATGTCATTCACATATACTTATCAGAAATGATGTAGTGCTCCCACTCACTTTCTTGTAAGTACAAGCTTCACCGCAAGTCTGTATAAAACTATATGCGTTGATCAACTTATCAAAGCGTATACTCCAACTCCGAGATGCTTGCACTAGTCCATAGATGGATCGCTGGAGCTTGCATATTTTGTTAGCACCTTTAGGATTGACAAAACCTTCTGGTTGCATCATATACAACTCTTCTTTAATAAATCCACTAAGGAATGCAGTTTTGTTTATCCATTTGCTAGATTTCATAAAATGTGGCAATTGCTAACATGATTCGGACAGACTTAAGCATAGATACGAGTGAGAAACTCTCATCGTAGTCAACACCTTGAACTTGTCAAAAACTTTTTGCGACAATTCTAGCTTTGTAGATAGTAACACTACTATCAACGTCCGTCTTCCTCTTGAAGATCCATTTAATCTTAATGGCTTGCCGATCTTTGGGCAAGTCAATCAAAGTCCATACTTTGTTCTTATACATGGATCTCATCTCAGATTTCATGGCCTCAAGCCATTTCATGGAATCTAGGCTCATCATCGCTTCCTCATAGTTCGTAGGTTCGTCATGGTCAAGTAACATGACCTCCAGAACATGATTACTGTACCACTCTGGTGCGGATCTCACTCTGGTTTACCTACGAGGTTCGGTAGTAACTTGATCTGAAGTTACATGATCATCATCATTAGCTTCCTCACTAATTGGTGTAGGAGTCACAGAAACAGATTTTTGTGATGAACTACTTTCCAATAAGGGAGTAGGTACAGTTACCTCATCAAGTTTGACTTTCCTCCCACTCACTTCTTTTGAGAGAAACTCCTTCTCTAGAAAGGATCCATTCTCAGCAATGAATAACTTGCCTTTGGATCTGTGATAGAAAGTGTACCCAACATTTTCTTTTGGGTATCCTATGAAGACGCACTTCTCCGATTTGGGTTTGAGCTTATCAAGTTGAAACTTTTCCACATAAGCATTGCAACCTCAAACTTTAAGAAACGACAACTTTTGTTTCTTTCCAAACCACAGTTCATACGGTGTCGCCTCAACGGATTTAGATGGTGCCCTTTTTAACGTGAATGCAGCTGTCTCTAATGCATAACCCCAAAACTATAGTGATTAATCGGTAAGAAACATCATAGATTGCACTATATCCAATAATAGTACGGTTATGACGTTCGGACACACCAATATGCTATGGTGTTCCAAGTGGCATGATTTTTGTGAAACTATTCCACATTGTTTTAATTGAAGACTAAACTCGTAACTCAAATATTTGTCTCTGCGATCAGATCGTAGAAACTTTATTTTCTTGTCACGATGATTTTCCACTTCACTCTGAAGTTCTTTGAACTTTTCAAATGTTTCAGACTTATGTTTCATCAAGTAGATATACCCATATCTGCTCAAATCATATGTGAAGGTCAGAAAATAATGATACCCGCCGCGAGCCTCAACACTCATCGGACTGCATACATCAGTATGTATTATTTCCAATATGTCAGTTGCTCGCTCCATTGTTCCGGAGAACGGAGTCTTAGTCATCTTGCCCATGAGGCATGGTTCGCAAGCATCAAAATGATTCATAATCAAGTGATTCCAAAAGCCCATCAGCATGGAGTTTCTTCATGCGCTTTACACCAATATGACCTAAACGGCAGTGCCACAAATAAGTTGTATCATTATTAACTTTTCATCTTTTGGCTTCAATATTATGAATATGTGTATCACTACGATCGAGATCCAACGAACCTTTTCATTGGGTGTATGACCATAGAAGGTTTTATTCATGTAAACAGAACAACAATTATTCTCTAACTTAAATGAATAACCGTTTTGCAATAAACATGATCAAATCATATTCATGCGCAACGCAAACACCAAATAACATTTATTTAGGTTTAACACTAATTGCGAAAGTATAGGGAGTGTGCGATCATGATCATATCAATCTTGGAACCACTTGCATCACACATCGTCAGTTCACCCTTAACTAGTCTCTGTTCATTCTGCAACTTCCGTTTCGAGTTACTACTCTTAGCAATTGAACCGGTATCAAATAACGAGGGGTTGCTATAAACACTAGTAAAGTACACATCAATTACATGTATATCAAATATAGCATTGTTCACTTTGCCATCCTTCTTATCCGCTAAATACTTGGGGCAGTTCCGCTTTTAGTGACCAGTCCCTTTGCAGTAGAAGCACTTAGTCTCAGGCCTAGGTCCAGACTTGGGCTTCTTCACTTGAGCAGCAACTTGCTTGCCGTTCTTCTTGAAGTTCCCTTTCTTTCCCTTTGCCCTTTTTTTGAAACTAGTGGTCTTGTTAATCATCAACACTTGATGCTCTTTCTTGATTTCTACCTTCATCGATTTCATCATCATGAAAAGCTCGGGAATTGTTTTCGCCATCCCTTGCATACTATAGTTCATCACGAAGTTCTACTAACTTGGTGATGGTGACTAGAGAATTCTGTCAATCACTATTTTATCTGGAAGATTAACTCCCACTTGATTCAAGCGAGTGTAGTAACCAGACAATCTGAACACATGCTCACTGCTTGAGCTATTCTCCTCCATCTTTTAGCTATAGAACTTGTTGGAGACTTCATATCTCTCAACTCGGGTATTTGCTTGAAATATTAACTTCAACTCCTGGAACATCCATATGATCCATGACGTTCAAAACGTCTTTGAAGTCCCGATTCTAAGCTGTTAAGCATGGTGCACTAAATTATCAAGTAGTCATCATATTGAGCTAGCCAAACGTTCATGACGTCTGCATCTACTCCTGCAATAGGTCTGTCACCTAGCGGTGCATCAAGGACATAATTCTTCTGTGCAGCAATGAGGATAAACCTTAGATGACGGATCCAATCCGCATCATTGCTACTAACACCTTTCAACTTAGTTTTCTCTAGGAACATATCAAAAATAAAACAGGGGAGCTAAACGCGAGCTATTGATCTACAACATAGATATGCTAATACTACCAGGACTAAGTTCATGATAAATTTAAGTTCAATTAATCATATTACTTAAGAACTCCCACTTAGAAAGGCATCCCTCTAATCTTCTAAGTGATCACGTGATCCAAATCGACTAAACCATAACCGATCCTCACGTGAAATGGAGTAGCTTTCAATGGTGAACATCAACATGTTGATCCTATCTACTATATGATTCACGCTCGACCTTTCGGTCTCAGTGTTCCGAGGCCATATCTGCATATGCTAGGCTCGTCAAGTTTAACCTGAGTATTCTGCGTGTGCAAAACTAGCTTGCACCCGTTGTAGATGGACGTAGAGCTTATCACACCCGATCATCACGTGGTGTCTGGGCACGACGAACTTTGGCAACGGTGCATACTCAGGGAGAACACTTTTATCTTGAAATTTAGTGAGAGATCATCTTATAATGCTACCGTCAATCAAAGCAAGATAAGATGCATAAAAGATAAACATCACATGCAATCAAAATATGTGACATCATATGGCCATCATCATCTTGTGCCTTTGATCTCCATCTCCAAAACATCGTCATGATTTCCATCGTCACCGGCATGACACCATGATCTCCATCATCTTGATCTATATCAATGTGTCGTCACATGGTCATCTCGCCAACTATTGCTCTTGCAACTATTGCTATCGCATAGCAATGAAGTAAAGCAATTATTTGGCGCTTGCATCTTATGCAATAAAGAGACAACCATAAGGCTTCTACTAGTTGTCGGTAACAAAACATGATCATCTTATACAACAACTTATATCTCATCACGTCTTGACCATATCACATCACAACATGCCCTGCAAAAACAAGTTAGACATCCTCTACTTTGTTGTTACAAGTTTTTACGTGGCTGCTATGGGCTGAGCAAGAACTGTTCTTACCTACGCATTAAAACCACAATGATAGTTTGTCAAGTATTGTTGTTTTAACCTTCTCAAGGACCGGGCGTAGCCACACTCGGTTCAACTAAAGTTGGAGAAACTGACACCCGCTAGTCACCTGTGTGCATAGCACGGCGGTAAAACCAGTCTCGCGTAAGCGTACGCGTAATGTCGGTCCGGGCCGCTTCATCCAACAATACCGCCGAACCAAAGTGTGACATGCTGGTAAGCAGTATGACTTATATCGCCCACAACTCACTTGTGTTCTACTCGTGCATATTACATCAACGCGTAAAACCTAGCTCAGATGCCACTGTTGGGGAACGTAGTAATTTCAAAAAAATTCCTACGCACACGCAAGATCATGGTGATGCATAGCAACGAGAGGGGAGAGTGTTGTCTACATACCCTCGTAGACCGGCAACGGAAGCGGTGACACAACGTAGAGGAAGTAGTTGTACGTCTTTCCGATCCGACCGATCCAAGTACCGAACGTACGGCACCTCCGAGTTCTGCACACGTTCAACTCGGTGACGTCCATCGAGCTCCGATCCAGCTGAGTGTTGAGGGAGAGTTTCGTCAGCACAACGGTGTGATGATGGTGATGATGTTCTACCGACGCAGGGCTTCGCCTAAGCACCGCTACGATATGACCGAGGTGGAATATGGTGGAAGGGGGCACCGCACACGGCTAAGGAACGATCACGAAGATCAACTTGTGTGTCATGGGGTGCCCCCTGCCCCCGTATATAAAGGAGGGAGGGGGAGGTGCGGCCGGCCCCTAGGGGTGCGCCTGGAGGAGTCCTACTCCCACCGGGAGTAGGACTCCCCCCTCTTGCCTTGTTGGAGAAGGAAAGGGGAAGGGGAATGAGGAAAGGGGGGCGCCCCCCCCCCTTCCTTGTCCTATTCGGACTAGGGGGACGGGGGGGCGGCCTGCCCTGGCCGGCCCTCCTCTTCTCCCTTAGGGCCCATGTAGGCCCATTAATCCCCGGGGGGTTCCGGTAACCCTCCAGTACTCCGGTAAAATCCCGATTTCACCCGGAACATTTCTGATATCCAAATATAGGCTTCCAATATATCAATCGTTATGTCTCGACCATTTCGAGACTCCTCGTCATGTCCGTGATCACATCCGGGACTTCGAACAACCTTCGGTACATCAAAACACAAAAACCCTAATTACGATCGTCACCGAACTTTAAGCGTGCGGACCCTACGGGTTCGAGAACTATGTAGACATGACCGAGACACGTCTCCGGTCAATAACCAATAGCGGAACCTGGATGCTCATATTGGCTCCTACATATTCTACGAATATCTTTATCGGTCAGACCGCATAACAACATATGTTGTTCCCTTTGTCATCGGTATGTTACTTGCCCGAGATTTGATCGTCGGTATCTCAATACCTAGTTCAACCTCGTTACCAGCAAGTCTCTTTACTTGTTCCGTAATACATCATCCCGCAACTAACTTATTAGTTGCAATGCTTGCAAGGCTTAAGTGATGTGCATTACCGAGTGGGCCCAGAGATACCTCTCCGACAATCGGAGTGACAAATCCTAATCTCGAAATATGCCAATCCAACAAGTACCTTCGGAGACACCTATAGAGCACCTTTATAATCACCCAGTTACGTTGTGAGGTTTGGTAGCACACAAAGTGTTCCTCCGGTAAACGGGAGTTGCATAATCTCATAGTCATAGGAACATGTATAAGTTATGAAGAAAGCAATAGCAACAAACTAAACGATCAAGTGCTAAGCTAACGGAATGGGTCAAGTCAATCACATCATTCTCCTAATGATGTGATCCCGTTAATCAAATGACAACTCATGTCTATGTTTAGGAAACATAACCATCTTTGATCAACGAGCTAGTCAAGTAGAGGCATACTAGTGACACTCTGTTTGTCTATGTATTCACACATGTATTATGTTTCCGGTTAATACAATTCTAGCATGAATAATAAACATTTATCATATTATTGCCTCTAGGGCATATTTCCTTCAGTAAGACGTCGAGGTAGTATATGAGTTCCATCCACACGGCGGCGTGGTGATAGTGAAGTGATCTCCGCAGGGCATCGCCTAAGCACTACGAAAATATGACCGGGGGTGTAAACGTTGGAGGGGGGCGCCGCACACGACTAACAATTGAT
>NC_057794.1:127564456-127589244 GCF_018294505.1 Triticum aestivum
CGAGCAGTGAGCGGGGGGGGGGGATTGTGTGCAGCCGACGATGGGGAAGAGAGGAGGAAGAAGAAGAGAGGAGGAAGAAGAGTGAAAGACGGGGAAGAAAGTGCATTCAATCTCAATTCTACTAGTACTACTACTAGGATATACCGTCCTTCGGAGTGTAAATAGTTACGCCGATGACATGTGGGTCTACCTCAAGAGGGCCCATATGTTAGTTAATGGAGGAGAGAGGTGCGTAGTCGTATTTGTGGAAGCGTGCTCCACTGGCAAACATGATGGCAGTACTGGGTAAGGCTGATTTAGTAACACCAACACGCTGGTTCAGCTTATTAATCAAGTGTCCCATCTGCTGCAGCGTGTATTTTCACTTCACTATGAAGACTAGTTGAATAGTTCTCTCTGACCGAGATGGGGAATAATGGATTGCGAAGACTTCCTATCTATAGTATCCCTATGCATGTACGCTCGGGCCCCTCCCAATGCTCTGCCTTGTACAGGTGCTAAGGCTGCCATGTAGGCAAAAAGTCTGATGTGGCAAGGTAATTAAGAGGAGAGATAAGTGTGGTGACCCCAGTACTAAGCGTGAGAACCTAGACAAAAGACTTAAATGTGATAATCCCACCAATGCATGAAGAACTTTAGTTACAAAATCATTAACTAAAGGATGCTTAGCACCAACAAGTTAAGCACTTGTACATGTATCATTGGGAGCTTTAGTTGCTAAAGTTTTTAATGTGCTTAGCACCCCATGTAAGCATCGATGCATCCTGTCCAACAAGATGAAACATTGGCCAAGGCACCCGACACTAATAATGTAGGAGTACTAGTACTACCTCCTTTCCGGTTTATAGGGCTCAATTCAAAAATCTCATCAACCAAGGTAGATGATGAGTGGTGGAATAATTTTTGTAGTTTGCAAAAACACTCAATTAATGCACTAGTTTTCCTCCACAGTGGAGAGTAACATACACTAGTAACATACACATAGCCCTAGGCTATGTTACTACCTTCATAGTGGGTAGCTACTTAGGTGTGGTGTCATGCAAGGCTTCATTTATTAGGTTATAGACTCATATTGCATTGGGAGATGTGATGTTACAGTAACTAGCTAAGTTACTAGAACTACCTCTCTCTTCATTAACTCATTGCCACATAGACAAATTTGCTGAATTGGACTCAAAGTTACTGCTGAAGTTACTCCCACGGTGGCTAGTCTCAAAAAAATTATGTTTACCAATGCATTAATTTTGTGTCAAACTTTGACCATCTACTCCCTCCATCCAGGTGAGTCATTTTTGGTTGTGCACCGTGACCAAGGAGGGAAAAACAAGAGAACTTAATGTTTATTTGCTACTCCCTCCGTCCCTAAATATTGTCTTTTTAGACATTCAAATGGAATACAACATACAGATGTATTTAGACATATTTTAGAGTGTAGATTCACTCATTTTGCTCCGTACGTAGTCACTTGTTGAAATCTCTAGAGAGACAAATACTCCATGGGCACAGAGGGAGGCTTTTACTCCATATTTGAGAACAAAGGGAGTATAACAATATGGAGGGAACAGAGGAAGCTTGAAATATGAACATGTCAATGGGAGGGAGTAAAAGCCTCATGCATGCATGCAACATGCAACACTCACACGTACACATGGACGCACGCAACACTCACACACCCATGCCGCACACAGCACGCGACACAACACACGCGCTCATGCTCAAGTGCTCAACCTACTCCCTACGTCCGTGAAAGACTGTTCATTTAGAGATTTACACATTGACCAGGGCATAATTAACGCCCAAAAGTAGCAGATTTATGTGTGCATGCGACAATTGAGAGAAGAAGATTAAATGAAGGTCGTTGCATGCTGTAATTAAGCATATACATGTAGCATATAGCTAGAGCACAAGTTAGTCAATCAATATGGATTTTGGATTAAAGGCTAAATGCATTGGAAGTGTAGATGTACACTCTATGTTTTTTAGCCGATGTACACTCTTTGTTGGAAGACCGAGGGAGTACACGTGCATGCACTCACATACACAGCCAGGGTGGTTTGCCCGCAAGGGTTGGACTCCTGTCGCGCCTGCGTAAACTTTTGTTCAACTGATTTCATTGCTCTGCCAACTGACAGGTGGGACCCAGAAACCAGGTGACAATTTAACCAGTCAACAAAGTGCCACGTCGACTATGTGGCCGGTCAGTAGGGTGCAATACGGTGCTCTACGATGAGCTAGTGATCGTATAATCACCGCAAAACTATATATAGTGACTAAAGACCGTATTGTTACATACGTTGACCGCTAGTGTATTTTCTCGTTTCAAATTAAGCCATATTTAACCAGAAAGGACTAGTATTTGTACTGCTTTGATGTGTCCCGTCAACTCGCCGAACAAGGAGAAGCTTGCTTACTACGCCTCTCCCTCGCCCACGCGCGCGGTGGCTCGCAAGACGAGGAGAGGGTTTTGACTACAGCGCCCTCTCCCTCTCCCTCTTGCTTGCCCTCTCCCTTGCGGTGGACGTGCAGCAGTTCAATCAGTGTCATATTGCCAGAAGCATATTGTACTATAGTATCATCATTGTTGGACCTTCCTAAGAGGCGAAGAGCCAAGTGCAAGGTTCACACAAGTATGAAATGTTGAACCTCTCGAAGAGGCAAAGAGCAAAGCGCAAGGTTTTATAGGAGTTGTCGTCCTAGTAGGAGTATTACAACTATAAAGAACGATGCTATTGTATGATGCCGCCACGTCACCAATATCCAAAGTTGTGCCACCTTTTTTTCTCAATGAGTGTGTTGGATCCCGTGCAACAACCACACAAGTTGCATGTACACATAACAAATTACTAGTAATAAATTCTAAAGGACAAATGCCAGTATGCCACACATTCATTAGATAAATTTGTGCACGACTAGTCTACATATATTCACAGCGCTACCATTCACAATTTACCATACCCCACTTACACGTTATAGATGGGCTACATGTCCTCCTCCAGGTTCCAGTCCTAGGTGTGCTTCATGGATGGCACGATCCATAGCGGTGGGCAAAGGGAATCATTGTCACAACTTTCTAGTCCGGTTCCACACGATGGAGACTCATCCAAGCTGAAGTGGCATAAATCAGGGATAGCGTGTCCTAGCATGTCGTTCATCCGGCGGTGCGCACTAAAGACACAACCATGCTTCATGAACGGCAGGCCTTCGGTGTCATGCACGGAAGGTGGCATCCGCTTCACAATCGGGTAGCTGTCCCTAATGAAAAGAGAGTACTCTCCAAGAGTCTTCCTCGGCACCCATGTAGCATCTAAGATCTGGACACATAGTGACGTACACAGTCAAGGTCCATGTATAATAATATTGTGCTCAAATATGGCGGTCAGTAATAGTATGTAGCAAATAGTACTACTCCAGTATAGAGGAAGTAAAATAACCGGCTTATGATATATAGCCACTCTTGGCTACATAGATGAGATAGTAAGACATGGAAAAACAAAAATGGTGGCATCTAGTGGGTTCAAGTCTTCAAGGGCCTAGCTAGCTATACGCGTCCTCCAAGGTAAAAAGTACTCCCACGGCTGGTCGTAATGGTAGTATCACAGGTAGTATCATGCATGCCAACTAGGCAATTTTGATGAGGTGTCATAGAATTAAATGAAGACAGAGAGGATTGAGTATCATATCATGATACCGTATCATAATAAATGATATGCTACTATGTGTCATGCATGGCAATAAATAAAGTACTACATGATGCTAGTATATGATACTATGCATTAGGAAGGTAGTATCATACACTGGTATCATATGCATGATAGAACAACGAAAGAGAAGGCGAGAGGGTTAAAAAATATAATACTAAATGGAATACCTGGGTAGATGGTGACGGTCCAATCATGGTAGATTGTGTGACCATGTTGCACATCAGTGGTACCATGGGTAACGACTGCTAAGACAGTTGATCCCAATATGCCAAAGTCAGCTACAAAGTTCTAGGTTAGACCGAATCACGGATGCAAATGCACATCCAACATCGGTCATCTTATTTTGATCAGGGGATGACTGGTCCCTTCAAAAATGTGGAGTACTGTTAGGGATGCAAATGATTGTTTGTGCATTGCATTTGTAATCTCCCGTACCGTAGGATGGCAATCAGATGAAACAAGTCCCCTGGCTTGTCACCGCGAAGATGCGGCCTAGATGGCGCACGGCATCTTCGAATGTGTAGGGGTACAAATTTGCCATGGCCAACATGCGCCTGCCTCTGCCGTTACTGCCAATTACATTGATGGCAATCCTTATGTCGAACACCGCGATGAGACAGTAATCGTCGTAGTGGTGTTGATTTCTTGGAGGGTCTGCAATTGCTATCTTCTTCAATCTCATGTAGACATCATGATACGTATTCAAGCTCAGCCAGTCCGGAAGGCCGATCCCAATGGTTGAGAAGGGGTCTACGGGAACGGCCGCACTGATGTGGATGTTGTGCAAAATGATGGTGGTATCCAGCCGAAGGTATGCAAGCCAATCTTCGTTGGCACCGACCCAGACCTATATATAAGACGGTGGGCAGCAGAGAAATTACGGGATGGAAATGGAATAACTAAATACTGCATGATCAAACTCCATGATTGACCTACTCATCGGACAAAATCCGACTACCTCTCAACGTCGGCAACTCTAGCGGAGTCAACGTGCAACCATGGCCAGGGAGCGGTGGACCATTCGAAGGATTGTCCCATAGAAGAACCTTCTCCTCGAGGACGCATGGAAGACCAACAAGCATGGCCTTTTCCCAAGTTTTTTAAGCACCATCTTGAAAAAGTTGGTGCAGGAAAGCACCGAGTCTTGCGGCGGTGAGGACGTCGGAGCGGCGTGCGATTTCTCCCACAGGATCGTCGTACAAGGTCTCCCAACCGCGACGACGAGGAGAACCGCCTGGCGAATCCATGGGAGCAGCGACGAACTGCCTTCTCTTCGAGGGGGAGGGGAACTGGAGAGGAGGAGATAAGAGCATAGTAACCGCAGGGCCTCGTCCCTTCCAACTGTAGCTCCTCGATCGTTCCTTAGTGAAGGGTGAGGCTATTATTTACTGCGTACTCGTACTGTAGCAGTACTAGTACTACTTTCTCAACTAGTAGTGCGATGTATTGTGCTTCTAGTATAGTGCACCAGTTTTAAACTCTTAATCTTAGGGCCAAGGAGCTAAAGTTGGAAGTGGAGGGTAGTACTATTCTCTAGAACCATCACTGTACTATCAATGTAGGTAAAGTACACCTGTGTAGTGGGTACTCCTGGTTCTCTATTCAAGCGCGTAGCTGGCCTACTCAACCGCTTCTCTCACACACACACTAGCAACCTGTTTATCAGCGACGGTTACTGCGGGGGCAGAACATTTGAGTTATTTGATACAGCGAGACTAGGCCTTTCGCTTCCATTTGTGGAGGTGTAATGGATCTCATCAAACTTTGTTAGTAGTTCCTTCTTTATGAATGAGATGAGGCAAAGCTTTTGCCTTCGTTTCAAAAAAAATCACGTCAAGAGGAATATCTTTGATAGAGCCGATAATGGAGTGAAGTCCATGCCTGCAAGGCCACAAGCTACAGAGTACTAGTAGAGTACTAGCACTTTACGTATAGAGCCACATTGCATAGTTCCCAATGCCGCGTCAGGCTTTTCCGGCTCCTCGGGCTTAATTGGGAGGAGCTAGTTTAAATATGCTACTAGCTGACGAGGAAGCTACAAGCAAGGTGTGGCTAGGGCGAGCACGCGAGCCACGAGATGATGCGAAGGAAAACCCATTCATGTGGCTGGCTATCCAGTTCACCCAGATTGTGGTGCGGCACGTCCGTTCGACTTCAAAACCCAAATTACCCATGTACAATATTGGTTCGCAGTGAAGTTACCATTTAAAAAAAAGGCCGCCGTGCGTTCGGCCGGGATCGAACTCACAAAACGAGGTATACTCTCCCGCGACCACTAGTAGTACTCGTTGGAGTACAACGCAACCTAGAATCACCTTTTGTCACTAGTAGTACATTCTTCCTTACAAAGAACCACTAATAATGCCAAGAAACTACTAGTACCACTTGCATACGTGGCAAACTTAAGATAAGACTACATTATCAACCATTGTACATGCCCTTACCAACCAGACCTACCAAGAAATGACTACTCTAAAAGTGCCGTTATAGGCATGTTTCAACCCATGTCTTCCCTTAAGTCAACGCCTTCTACTCGACCGACAAGTTTGGCGTTATGACTTGTGGGACCTACATGTCAGTCTGCACAAAAAACCCCGAGTGACCTCCTACCTCCGGCCCGTCCACCTAGTCATCCTCGGCCATGGGACGCAGCTACCACTGCCGGCAGAAGGCGAGGTCAAAACTGCCAGCGGTGCGGAGCCCAGCTTGCGGCAACCCGGATGCCAGCTCCGCTCGGCACTTGCGGTCGCTAGCTAGCCAAGATAGCTCCGTCCAGCTGCTTGTCTGCAAGGTTTGCTAGATAGATTGCCACGGCGGTGCGGCGGCTTGCTCGTGTGTGCCGCGCTAAGGCCAGCCATCTGGCTCGAGTGAAGGCCAGCGCGGCTTGCTTGCTCATGAGTCACGCTCGGGTCAGCGTGCCAACCCGTGCGGTGGCCAGCGCGGCGTCCAGCCCGTCCGGCGGAGCGGCGGCCAATTCGCTCATCACCGACGCCGCCGATGAACACGTATCAATACTATTTGAAGTAATGTTTAGGAAAAATAATGATTTGAGGGAGAATAATAGGATAGAAGGTCAGATGTGGGTCCCTCATGTCAACGGTCAAACAAAATGTGTTGGTTTAAGCTGCCTCGTCAGCACAAACGTGTGGGCCAACCCTGTCATAAACGGGTTTAAACGAGCCTAATTGGCACTAGGTAGTAGTTTTTAGCGCGGATTAAGAAATTTTGGGTATGTTTCTGCTATTTTCTGTACAATAGCTTCTTCCTAGGGCTGGTTGAAAGTGGTAGTTTTTTGTTAAATACTCTACATATTGTAAGTAGGAGTGAAAGTTAAGCTTTGGAAGCCAATAAGCAAGGCTAGTTACATAGTGCATATGTGTACGTGATTGAAAGTAAATATCCACCATGAGTGACTAATATCTTGATGGAAAACTCGAAACTATGGAAATACTAGCATTTTTTGCATTGTTGGAAATATTTGCAATGTTCACGTGTGTTGCAACGGATCATAAATAGAATAATACTTATTCACAAACTTGATATAAAACACTCTAATTTTGATATACATATATCACTAGAGATATATTATGTTTCAATCAGAATATATTCCTTGGGCTGTTTTGGTGAGGTGAGGGAGGGATGTGGTTGGTTTTAAGATAGTAATTATGGTTTTATTTGCAAATTGGTAGAGAAGTGGGATGTTGGTGAGAAAAGGCAACAACTTACCTCACAGTTGTTAGATGTAGATCTAATGGTTAGAAATGACGGATGGCAGAAACACCATCATCACCAACTTAGTCTTCTGTAGGAGTACCAGCAAGATGTCCGTGCATTGCACGGAACATCAATATGCATTTTTTTTATAAAACACTTGTTGTGATTGACCCATGCGGGAATAATCCCATGTGTAAAAACTAATGATATCTCGAGAAATAGGAGATAAGGTGAAGAGGAGTGGGGCGTGGTGGTGATTGGTGGTCGGACTGAGCGGAGGCATGGGGATGGACGACGCCGGCAACGGCCACTAGCAGGCCAGTTTGTTCCAAAGGCTTCCTTTTTTAATTGCTCAACAATGAGGTTATTGGATATAAGGATGAGTGAGGGAAGGCCTTGTGTGGAAGTGTGGAGAGAGGTGGGAGTATCTTTTAGTTTAATTTCCATTCGTAAGATATAGATCAGACGGTCTATATTGTAAGATGGCACGCGTACCATCATCACCAACTCGTTTTTTTATAAGAGAAGAAATATAAGTATGGAGATACAAACGTATTATCGATACTTGTTTCCGTAAAGTAGGATCTGCATTCTATTCAACGCCTCAACATGTGAGGCCTTAGCACAATGACTTCTCGACTGTGTAAAACAAAGGTTTTCCCGTCGCCCATAAGGAGGGGGTGACGGCGGTGCATTTTTGGCATGCTCTAGTCCTAGTAGTCATACTAGGTGGTCTACGCACGTGTAGATTTCTTCTTTTTCACGTCTCGTGTTCGCCGTACTGCCATGACTATTGATGAATAGACATAAGTTATTCATAGGGAAACCTTTGTAGGGCGTGTTTGCGAGAGAGAGAGAGACTGTGTGCATGTGTGATATGTCTAGAGACTGAGGTAATGATAAGAGATTCTTTGTGTCTATGTGCGTGGACGATAGAGAGAGACATGTACATGGGGCTTTGTGTTGTGTAACATGGAGACACATAGACATAATCAGAGAGTGAGTGTGTGAGACACACATGCGGACATGGGGAGAGATGAGGATCCAGATAAATGGGTGTTTGTGCATGTCTGTGTGTATTTGTGTGCGCGTTTGTGTGTGAGAGGGAGTGTGTGTTTGTGGAGTAGAGAGACCACTAATGATGTAAACCTAGTATAAGGGAAGGGGGAATGGTGTGACATGTGTGTCACAGAGAGATAAAGGCATGTGTAGTAGCAGGATAGCATGGGTGCGGGCGGGGAGCAGACTATTTGGAAGAGACATCGAGTGTGTGTGGGAGAGGGGTGTGAGAGCGAGCGAGAGGGAGAAAGAGAGAGAGAGAGAGAGACGGAGAGAGAGAGAGGAAGAGACGGGGGGAGGGGTTGTTTGTGTCCATAAATGGCGTATAGATAGGGAGACAATGTTGATGTTGTTCGAAATTGGCCTATGTACGGAGACGCAAGGGAAGCGACTCATCGTGTCTGTGATAGGGACTTCATGAGAGATCTAGAATAGACGATGTAGAGAACAATGTGCGAGATTGAGAATGATGATACATTAGGGAGCTATGGAAAGAGTCACGGCATATCTGTATACATGGGAGGAGCTGGGGAGGGTCCGCATGTGGGAGAGATAGAAAGAGGAGAGTGGTGCACAAGGAGACAAAGTGTGCTTGTTTGGAGTGGGGGTGGTGTCGGTGTCAAAATCGGTGGATCTCGGGTTGGCAGTCCCAAATTGTGCGTCTAAGATCGATGGTAATAGGAGATGGGGGACACAATGTTTACCCAGGTTCGGGCCCTCTCTATGGAGGTAATACCCTACTTTCTGCTTGATTGATCTTGATGAATATGAGTGTTACAAGAGTTGATCTACCACGAGATCATAATGGCTAAACCCTAAAAGTCTAGCCTGGCTATGATTATGAGGATCTATCTATGGACCTAGCCCTCCGGTTTATATAGACACAGGAGGGACCTATGGTTTACACAAGGTCGGTTACAGAGAAAGGAATATTCATATTTGGTGGCCATGCTTGCCTTCCACGCCAAGGAGAGTCCCATCCGGACACGTGTAGAGTCTTCGGTCTTTGTATCTTCATGGCCCATCAGTCCGGCCCTTATCCAATAGGTCGGACGCCCGAGGAGCCCTTAGTCCAGGATTCCCTCAGTAGCCCCCGAACCAGGCTTCAATGATGAGGTGTTCGACGTGTAGATAGTCTTCAACATTGCAAGGTGGATTCCTCCTCCTATGACTTTAAAATGATGAATTTGGCCCTCCATTTAATGTCACACCCCTCGGCTTCCGCGCCTTCCTGACTTCAGCCTCCACGTGTCGAGTGAATACAAGAGGTTGGGGTATTTTTACATATACCACCCTGATCATACCAGAAAGGTGCCTATTTAAAGAGAATAGATCTCAGATCCCTTCCAAATCCCACGGAAAAAATCCTCGGAACTTGCAGAGCAGAACCACCCCAACATGGCTAGCACTCCCATCTCTTCCTCTCGTCCCCACAACTCCGAAAAGGGGGATTGGGAGAGATGTTCTGTTTCTCACAGTCAGCTGGTGAAGCTGCAAACACGGAGCTTTCTTCCTCCCGCGGATTTGGTCCCCGTATGAGCAGGGATGACGTCCTTCAATGGCGGGGCTTAAGCGGAGAACTTCCCCAATCCGTCCAGGGGGGGAATGCTTCGTCCCCTTCTTGTTAAGAGGTGTCGGATTTCTGATCCATCCCTTCCTCCGAGGTCTGCTGGAGTATTACGGCCTCCAACTGCACAGCCTCACTCCCGCCTCCATCCTGCATATTGCGGGTTATGTCACTCTATGCAAGCTATTCCTGGGCTGCGAGGCCCATTTCGATTTATGGAGAAGACAGTTCTGCCTCGTCCCTCGTAATCAAGGAGGGTCAATATTTGATGTAGGGGGAGCCGAAGTGTGGCGCATCGCCGGCACCAGATACCTGTCCGGCACACCGAAGAAGGCTTCCGAAGAGTGGCCTTCCGAATGGTTCTATATCGACAACGTCGCTCTTCCGGACCCAGTCCGTATGGGCCTCCCCAAATTTTCAAGTTCTCCATTGAAGAAACGCCATAGCGGGCATCCTTGGAGCCTCGAGGAAGAGGATAGCGCAGAGGTCAGTCTGCTGCTGGGCAAGATTAAGATGCTCGCCCAGTCCGGATTGTCGATAGTCGAGGTAATGGCGATCTCCATAGCGCGGGGGTCCAACCACTCCAATACAGAGGGTTACCCATGTGGCACTACAATGGGGTGACGCCTCACGCTGCGGTCGGAAGGGTCCAAAGACCCCCGCCGCTCTGGCTAAAATATTGGCCGAATTATATAAAGGGGAGAAGAAGGAGTTCACCCATCTCCAATACCGAGACGGATTTTCCATGTATAATCCTCCTAGCTGGGTAAGCTCTAACTCCACTATTTTACTCCTCTCCCTGAATTATCTTTGACGGGGAGTATCCTATCCACTCATAACAGGAATGGCGAAAGGCTGTCGAGGGGATCCATGACCCTGCCCCTCAGCCGTAGAATCGTAACCGGGATCTTGACCCCAGATATGAAGAAGATCTAGACATATTTGTGGAGCTCGAGGATGGAATATTCTATCAGACGGGCTATCACGGCACAGACATACCTATCATCGCCGATTACCCCGGCCTCCTTCCTGCTTCGCATGTAAGTAATTCAAAAGACACTTTCTTCAAAATAGTTCCCTTACTATGCCTCACCCACCACACCATTCTGTGTTCCAAAGGGGAGGCACTCAGCATCACAATATGCACTGGAAGCATCTCTGAGGAGAGCAGCGCCCATGCCTGGCACATCTTCGAAGAGGAAAGCAAATGATAACACGGCAGAACCCTCGTCAAAGAGGAAAGGCTTTTCTTTTCAAGAATACCCTTTCTGATTGTCACATCAAATTGTAATGCCATTCGCCGCATCCTATCAGGAAAAGTATCTGCCGGACTATGTCCGGGGATCCGTCCGGACATGCCTCCACTAGCCAGGTTCCGGACCCTGCCCAAAGGACGGGGTCTGACACGGGAGTGGCACCGAACTTTCCCTCCACACAGGATTCAGACGACATGTCCGTCACAAACTCTGAAGTGGAGTGCGCTATGAATCATCATCGTCGGAGGGCCATTCTTCGTAACCCTGGTTTTTCAAAAGAGGCATTTGATGCTTTCAATTCGGCCGATGCGTACATCCGAGCTGCTCGGGATGGGCTTGTCAGAGCCACAGACGAGCATGTGAAAGATATGCGGGTAAACGTAGATTTAATAATCATACACCAGTAGCCCCCGTGACTTAAAGTAGTTGATACAACTGATTTAAGGATCAATGCATAACCAGGTGCTTACGGAGAAGAACAACTTGTTATCTTGGGAACTAGAAAAGTGTCGGAGCCAGCTAACTGCTGCCAATGCCGAACTGGAGAAATCGAAGAAGGCATCTCCTGGTAATGTTTCCCTCCATCGAGAAAACATAATGGTATACCAATAATGCTAACACGGTTGCTTACCTCTTAATTGGATCATTAGGTCAACTGCAAGAAAAACTGGAAGCCGCTCGAAGCGGAGAACGAGGATCCAAAAAACTGCTAGCTGCGGGCGAGCATGTGCTAACAAAGGTCGTTGTGGAAAAAAACAAGCTCTGGGATTCGAACACCCAACTGGGCAAGGAACTGAAAGATGTACGAGCCCAGCTGGTGGACTCCGTAAAGGAGAATTAAAGGCTGCAAGGCGGCATATTCAGTATGTGGTCGAACTTACCTTCAAATAATTCGGAGGCAGAAGGTGCTGATAGAGTTAAATCTACAGGTATGCTGACCGGTCGTCCCGAAGAGGAGATTTCTGGATCTTCGAGCGATCTGCTACAAGAGCTATCGCAGGTGCACGAGCAAGCTCGGCAGGAGATGCGAAGTGTTTTCAAGGCCCTATGGCCATCCGCCTCCCCTCCGGGAAAGATGGATTCAAGGGAGCGCGGCGGTGCTTTCGACTATGGAAGATATCGGCCTGTAGGGAAGGTGCACGGGAAGCCTGGGCCATGGTGAAAACATGGTATACCAAGCTTGATCTGAACCATATGGCTCGGGTCGGACCTCTAGGGTCAGATGGAAAAGAAGTTCCCGTTAATTTGTTATATGACCAAGTAGAAGTAGCCGCCAAGTATTCCCAGCAGGATTTTAAGTTAGACCGCCTGTTCGACGGCATAGCGGAGGAAATTTTTGAGTCCTAGTGACTATGTACTTTCCTTGACATATGTGACTCTAGCTGAATTATAAAAACAATTGCCATAGCAGACCTTTTCGCTTCAACCTCTGGACCTAAAGGTGCGGAGTGTTTCCGAATACCCTTGCGGTAAAATAGACCGGGGTATGCGTGGGAACCAGGCGTAGGGGTCATAGTTGCTTGAACGGACAATGTGTATCCGGTTAGTTATGTTATATTACATTATGATTGTAAGAAACATCTTCCAGGGAGAATAGTTCCATTAGGGGTTCCTTTCCTTGGGTGTGCATGCATTAAAATGCATGTATGAATTGTGATTGATAACATTACTACATAGGTAATCATCTGGGGGTTCATAATGGAAGAATATAAAGCATCTTTAGTCCGCCGACCAAGTATGCTCTTAAGAACGCTAGCTTTGCTTCACCCAGTCTGAGGTACACATCCGGATGACCCGGCAGTAATAATCGCAGAGGTGCTCCCTTTATGCCCTAGCCAAACCAACGGGAACATAGGGCATAAGCACAGGAGCCGGGCAACCCAGCTTAGCCAAAACTTAAGTCATATCGATGCATATAATGGCAAAAAAAAGGTATATGTGAGAAGAAACACATATGTGATGTGCTTGATGCTCGGAAAATAAGCTTCTGTTCGGGAAGCCCCTAGGTATAGTGGACGTACATGCTCAAGGGTGTGTACATCACAGGTGCACGGTTTAGCCGTGTGAAAGAGTTTAAGTTCTAGAAAAAAGAAAAAAAAGAAAAGAGAGGAAAAAATAAGGGAGACAACAAGGAGAAGGAGACAAACACATAGTTCGGTGCTAGGCATAGAATCTTCAGAGTCTGGCCACGTTCCAGGGGTTCGGCTCTAGGAGATTGTCTGATGCAGCACACATGCGGTACGCTCCTCCCCGTGAGAACCTCGTCAATTATGAAGGGACCTCCCACTCGAACTTGAGTTTGTCCTTTTTCTTCTCCGGCAAGCGTAGGACGTGGTCGCTGACATTATAAGTTTTGGCCCGTACTTCTCTACATTTGTATCTGCGGGCCTGTTGTTGATAAAATGCGGAACAGGCTTTTGCAACATCGTGCTCCTCCTCCAGGGTATCTAAGCTGTCCTGCCGATCAAGCTCAGCCCCTCTATCTTTGTAGAAGCGCACTCGAGGTGAGTCATGGATAATATCGTAGGGCAACATAGCTTCCGCACCATACACCATGAAGAAAGGTGTATATCTAGTAGTGCGGTTGGGCGTGGTCCGCAACACCCAGAGTACGGAGTCAAGCTCCTCAACCCAGTGCTTGTCCGATTCTATCAAAGACCGCACTCGTCTAGGTTTGATGGCGCTCATTATAAGACATTAGCCCATTCGACTTGACCGTTTGTTTGCGGGTGATAGACAGGGGCGTAATCGAGCTTAATGCCCAGATTAGCACACCAAGTTTTCACCTCATCAACTGTGAAATTGGAGCAATTATCGGTAATGATGCTATGTGGAACACCATAACGGTGCGCCACGCCGGATATGAAGTCTATTACTGGCCTCGTGATGTCTACTACACAACCTTGTTCTTGCATAGGTTTGTAGGATAGTAGCAAATTCCCCTCAAGTGGATGACCTAAGGTTTATCAATCCGTAGGAGGCGTAGGATGAAGATGGTCTCTCTCAAGCAACCCTGCAACCAAATAACAAAGAGTCTCTTGTGTCCCCAACACACCCAATACAATGGTAAATTGTATAGGTGCACTAGTTCGACGAAGAGATGGTGATACAAGTGCAATATGGATAGTAGATATTGAATTTTGTAATATGAAAATATAAAAACAGCAAGGTAGCAAATGGTAAAAGTGAGTGTAAACGGTATTGCAATGCGTTGAAACAAGGCCTAGGGTTCATAATTTCACTAGTGCAAGTCCTCTCAACAATAATAACATAATTGGATCATATAACTATCCCTCAACATGCAACAAAGAGTCACTCCAAAGTCACTAATAGCGGAGAACAAATGAAGAGATTATGGTAGGGTACGAAACCACCTCAAAGTTATTCTTTCCGACCAATCCGTTGGGCTATTCCTATAAGTGTCACAAACATCCCTAGAGTTCGTAGTAAAATAACACCTTAAGACACAAATCAACCAAAACCCTAATGTCACCTAGATACTCCAATGTCACCTCATGTATCCGTGGGTGTGATTATACGATATGCATCACACAATCTCAGATTCATCTATTCAAACCAACCCAAAGAACTTCAAAGAGTGCCCCAAAGTTTGTACCGGAGAGTCAAGACGAAAACGTGTGCCAACCCCTATGCATAGGTTCATGGGCAGAACCCGCAAGTTGATTACCAAAACATACATCAAGTGGATCAATAGAATACCCCATTGTCACCACGGGTATCCCACACAAGACATACATCAAGTGTTCTCAAATCCTTAAAGACTCAATCCGATAAGATAACTTCAAAGGGAAAACTCAATCCATTACAAGAGAGTAGAGGGGGAGAAACATCATAAGATCCAACTATAATAGCAAAGCTCGCGATACGTCAAGATCGTATCACCTCAAGAACACGAGAGAGAGAGAGAGATCAAACACATAGTTACTGGTACATACCCTCAGCCCCGAGGGAGAACTACTCCCTCCTCATCATGGAGAGCACCGGGATGGTGAAGATGGCCACCGGAGAAGGATTCCCCCTCCGGCAGGGTGCCGGGACGGGTCTAGATTGGTTTTCGGTGGCTACGGAGGCTTCTGGCGGCGGAACTCCTGATCTATTCTTCTCTTTGATAGTTTTAGGGTATATGGATATATATAGGCGAAAGAAATACATCAGGGGAGCCACGAGGGGCCCACGAGTGTGGAGGGCGCGCCCAGCACTACTAGGAAAAGGCCTACTAGTGGCACACCTGTTTTGCCTACTAATGGCGCACTACAGGTGCGCCACTACTAGCACGCCATTAGTATTTTTTACTAATGGCGCACCTGTGGTGCGCCATTTGTATCTGGTATACTAATGGCGCACAATGCAGTGCGCCATTAGTATAGCCCATGGTACGCCATTAGTATGACTCCCAGGGGGCCATATTTACCCATGTGCTTTGGCATACTAATGGCGCACTGGTGGATGACGCGCCATTAGTGTGCTCTGGCTTACTAATGGCGCACTATGTTGTGGTGCGCCACTAGTATGAATATTAGGGATTTTTTCTTTTCTGATATTTTCACATGTTACAAAATATATTATTGGACAGAATATAGCTAGCACCACACAGCAACAGCAGATTCATCGAATACAATAGAAGATTAGTCTCCGAATACAATTCATCATATTAGTCTCCGAATTCAAAAGACCGAACAAAGATAGAACATTACAAGTCTCAAGACCGCGAGTAGCGAGTTTGTCGGAAGTAATACTAATCCTAACAAGTCCTACTAATCATCATCATACAACTTCTACTCGTTATTAATAACAAGTCATACGATCATCACCTTGATAGTCATCGAACCAACCCTACTTAATTGTTCTTAGCGCATGATCTTCAGTATTAGGCAGGACCTAAATACCCTATTTAAGGTAAAATAGCATAAAAGAATATAGACCTTGACTCTCCATTATGGAGAATGGAGATCATCCTAGCTCCAATTCTTGCGCTTCGCTTCCTTTTGCTTCCAAGAACCTCCTTACGACTGTCCATACATTTTTTCCATCCTTTGATTTTCATGTCTCCACTTCTTTTAGAAATCTCGTATGGACAGTTGAGATTCGTAGGATGACCTGGCTATATGTTCAAAACATTAAGACTACCTTTCTGATATATCAAATGAGGCACACAATCCTCTGGGATTATCTGTTGAAAAACATTGTAATAACTTCATAGTTAGCAATGATGTACTAGTTTTAGAAGTATGCAAAAGATGCACGGATGTCGTAATAGTAAAAAATCTTACGAGGGTATCTCCATGGTAGTTACCGTAGTTGAACACATGCACTAGTGGCACGTATTGACCATAATGTTGAGGAGTTTGATTGTAGATATTGTAATTCTCAATGTCAGTAAAAAATCCGACCAGATGATTTTTCTCCTTGTAAGTTGTTAATTCAGAGCCATCGGTGTAGTGGGTTTTGTCTACCATCTCCCGCACATTCTTTGAACAATAAAAATAAGCTGTCAATGGAAATAAGCTGTCAACTATTTTGAAATAAACAATATAAATTAGTTAATAATTAACTATGTTTGAGAAACTCACATAGCTGTAGAACTGGAGGCGTATCAACAAGGACCCAAATGTCCATATTGTCTTGGTCGATGTCAGGATCACCAAGATCCATGGTGACAAGCATACCCTCGTCAAAACCATACATCTTGCAAAATGCTTCCCAATTTTTGCAACCAAAATGGGTTACGCTCCCAAAATTATATAGATTTACTTAAAAATCCACACCGTGATGAGTCCTTAGGTGAATTTTCTTTGTTTCAGAAATTTCATGGTCTTCAAAATCCATCCTCTCCAAGACATAGCGTCTTGCATGGCATGGGATAAGCTATACTCGAATTGTAAAATATGAAAATTACATGTTGAAATAGTTGAAGTCATGCTTAATTATGAAAATAACACTTGTCGTCGTTGTGTACCGTTTCAACTTCGAAGGTCTCCTCGAGCTTAATGCTGAAGCGCCGATCATCGTCCAGGTGAGGCATGTCGCACAGACCTCGATCATCGTGGCACCAGCCGCACTCCCCCGGGAGACTTTTGTCGTCCGATGATGACATATCCTATGTTCATAATTCAAAACTACATCATCTCTTGCGTTGGGTCCAATAAGATAATCCACAATGTGGTGAAAACATGCCCTTCGAACTAGTTTGAGCTATTGGTGAATGGAGATGGTCTAATATTTTCAGTAGTAAGAAGTGAAGTGGTAATTTTGAGAGCAAATGGTTAGGATGAGTGGTTCCTCTTTCCTGTTTAAGCCTGCTACATCCATCTCAAGTATTTATGGTCAAGGGTTAGCAGGGCCATCCAAATAGAATATGTATAACACAAAAGGCAGTTGATCGTACTTAATTAAGTACTAAGATACCCCGGCCCATGCATTAGTCGCAAGTACCCCATATGTCCAATTTTTAGCAAAGTCATGCAAAAATTCATGAAAAATTTCAGCATGACCTTTGCTGAAAATAGGACATATGGAGTACCCGAATTTGCCGGAACGGAAGTTAATTGACATTCCGGCAAACTCAAGGGCCTCTCGGGGTACCTGCAAAATCGGGGTACCTGCAAAATCATCACGACACGATGGTCGGAGACAAAACCCAGCAAACTAGCACCACAATGTGCCTCTACTTTCATATGGATGAAAAGGCCATAGACCATATGCTCCTCTGCTTTCATATGGACAAAAATCAGCTCAACTTATCCGAGCTTCCATTCCAGATCTAATAGGTCACCCAACAAAAAATCATCAATAGTTTTAGCTGAAAAAAATCATGGATGTTGGTCTTATAGTTTTTTAATGTACTTATGACAATCAGCAGCATGTCTATCCATGCCAACAATCTCTAGATGTTCAACAAAACATGTGGTATTTAATTAGGAAAGTAGGACCAAACTACATTCACCTGTCAAATGATGTTACCATTCATCTAGCAATACAAAAAAACACAGAAATTGCAAGGTCTGGACTGAATGCTTTTGAGTTTATTAAGTACCTTCAATTTCGGGCTTTAAATGTCAAAAGAGCTTCACAGAATCTTGAATCCTCCAAATCACTCTTAATAGTTCTGCATTGCACAAAGGCAGTAATGAGCCAATGATATCAGTAGCAATAATAGGTGTTGCAGTTATATAACTTATCAAACAGGCCCAACTTAGTTAGCATTCTATCTGCACAACTGGCTAAAGAAAACAGATGAACTATTCATAAATGTTTTTGTAGTTTTTATAATTTTTGCGATAAGTGTTTCTGAACAGAGGAAGTATATATTTCGTCTAAATGAAAAGATGGTGCCCCTACAAACTTGGTGTACCTAGGCAACGGCGGAGCTTCTCGGGGGCGAACCTGGGCGGTCGCCCCCCAGCAAAAATGGAACTTTTTTAATACCCCGTCATAGTAATGAGGCGGCACTACACATACCAGCCTGTAGGGCCCTTTTAACCTCTCCTTATGGAGACAAACTAGCTCCGACCTAGTGCAGCCAGCGACCAACTCTGATTTCTATCATCTTCTATTCTATCCTCTTGCCATCTTGTGTTGACTGAGCATGGGTGAGCACCTGCATAGAGGTAGAGGTGAGGCACTGATCAGCATGCCCGCGTGTGGGTTGGCGGGCAGCTAGCAGGGCGTCCAGCCAGAGGTGGCGAAGAGGTCAGAGCTGAGATCGGCGCCGCACGCAGTGAGCTAGTGAGCAGCAAGCAAGAGCAGTTTGCCCACCCACTACCCGCTAGAAATTTCTTCCTTGTATAGATTCTTGCATCTTAATTTCTTGGGGAAAGTTTTGAATAGGTCATAGATTTTGTGCTAAGGACAAAGAAACGAAGAGCTGATTTTTTTGTGGGAAGATTGAGAGCTTTATTGATTAGTGAATAGGATTACAATCCATAGCCAAAAGCCAAGAGGATTCTCTGGGGACTCAACTCAATACTCCATGGTTAAATAATATTTTGGTATTTTTTTCATGGACTAGCTTTCATATATATAATCAGCCTTAGAAATGTGATTAATATACTTATCGAAGTTTCTCAATAATTTTCAATGTCTAATTTGTCGTAGTGGTACAATTCCATATTCGGGAAGAAAAAATGTTTGCCCTGTCGTGGTTCTAAGCCTGACAGTAGAGTGGGGGGTAGGTATGGAGAGGCAAGGTCCTAGCTATGGAGAGGTTGTAAGCACAAAGGATGTACGAGTTCAGGCCCTTCTCGGAAGAAGTAACAGCCCTACGTCTCGGAGCCCGGAGGCGGTCGAGTGGATTATGAGTATATGAGTTACAAGGTGCCGAACCCTTCTGCCTGTGGAGGGGGGTGGCTTATATAGAGTACGCCAGGACCCCAGCCAGCCCACGTAGGAGAGGGTTTAAGGTGAGTTAAGTCTGGGGCGTTACTGGTAACGCCCCACATAAAGTGCCTTTACTATCATAAAGTCTACTTGATTACAGGCCGTTGCAGTGCAGAGTGCCTCTTGACCTCCTGGTGGTCGAGTGAGTCTTCGTGGTCGAGTCCTTCAGGCCAGTCGAGTGAATCCTCGTTGGTCGACTGGAAGGCGACCTCTTCTAAGGATGTCCTGGGGTAAGTTACTTGGATCAGGTCCATGACCCTACCCTAGGTATATAACCCCATCATTAGCCCCCGAATGGATTGAGGCTTCGAGTGAAGAAGGAGTTGATGTCGTTTCCGATTAACCTTTGCGCTCTGGTTGTGCGCTGTTCTGGACCAAAGAATCTCTTCGTCGATAGGAAGCAACTTGCCTTCAGTCGACTCGATCCATTCTGTTTTTCGTCGAGTGATCTTTCAGGCTTCGACGATCTCCGAGCGACGGATCGCCGGAAACACCGCGCCTGACAGACTGATTTGCTGTTCGCGGATTCCGCGGGATGTGAAATTTGGGGACGCGCGCGAAGCGGGGCGGACCGCGGCGTTCGGATGGGACGGGGCATGGACGCCTCGATCTCCGTGCCGCCTTTTTCGCCACGTATCCCGTCTGCATAACTGCTCCAGATATGATTAGATCGACCGGGCCCACCTGTCATCCACTCGGAAGGGACCTTATAAATGTGCCCGGCGAGGATTTCTGTGCTGCGCCTTAGCATTCTCCCCCTCTCTCTGCTTCCTTCCTCCCTGCTCAGCGTGCTCGCTCTCGCCCCCGCACCACTTCCCTTCGCGCATCTCGCCGGCGACCATGGCCAAGGAGAAGACGGCGGCGCTGGAGCGTGCAAAGAAGGCGTCGGCATCGGAGAAGGCGAAGGGGAGATCCACCAGCCACGGAGGGTCCTCGTCCAGATCCCGCCTGCCGAAAGGCTGGGTCCAAGGAGACTGGATCCAGTCGACCATCACGGAGAATGACCTCCTCGACATGGCCAACGAGGGCTTGATCCCCCACGGAGCTGCGAGGCTTCCGGGCAAGGAGTGGCAGCCTCAGCCAGAAGAGGGTGAGTGTGTGCTTTTGGCCACCCATGTTGATCGTGGGTTTTCCTTGCCGCCGAGTGTTTTCTTTCGTGGCTTCTTGAATTTCTTCGGAGCGCAACTCCACCACTTTACCCCAAACTCCATTGCCTATCTTGCTGCGTTCGTGTCCATGTGTGAGGGTTTCTTGGGCTGTCGACCGCACTGGGGTTTGTTCAAACATATATTCACGTGTCGATCTCAGACCGTGAAGAAGGCGAGCCCAGGTGATGAGAGAACCCGAGTCGTCCAAATGTGTGGGGGTCTGGGGATTCAGGTGAGGAATAAGAGCACCTTCCCGCCCATGACCTTTCCCGAGTCCGTCAGAGGCTGGCAGTCGACTTGGTTCTACTGCCAGGTCCAGTCGACGCCAGGGCAGTCGAGTGGACTCCCTCCGTTCACCATGGACCGAGTGAGCAAGCCCTCCCCTCTGAAGCTGATTCCGGAGGAGAAAGCTGACGTGAAGATGTTGATGGAGCGCGTGGTGTAGTTGGTTCGGGAGGGAGTGACGGGCATGGACCTCCTGGAGGTTTTCCTCAGGCGTCGCATCCAGCCTCTCCAGTTCCGAAGCCACTGCATGTGGTTGTACTGTGGGACCGAAGACGAGACTAGAGTCCATCCAGAAGCAGTCGACGATGTCACTCTGGAAAGATGGATGGCAGCCGTCACCGGAAACAAGGACAACCCACGCGGAGCCAGAAGGATTCCTCCACTCGACCACAACAGCAACTCAAACAAGGTACACTTGCTCTGCTCTCCACTGCGCCCTTGTCGTATTCATTTCTGTTAACCCTGCCGACTGGTCGACTGATCCTTGTCTGGGCATCTGCTAGGCCCTCACCGAGCTGTACTCGATGCCCAATGGGGCACAAGCTTCGACTGAGGAGGGCGAGGCGAGCGGGGGCGAGAGCCAGGAAGAGGAGGAATGGGACTCGGATGTTGCAGAGGATGATGACGACGACGATGATGATGACGGTGATGAAGACGACGTCGAGGACGAGGAAGAAGAGGAGGAGGAGGTCGTACCACCGCACTCAGAAAGGCGGTCGAAGCTTGTCCACGACCCTTCGACCTAACGTGGTAAGGGGGTTGCGACCGCCACTCAGTCGACCAAGCGCCCTCGGACCACCTCTCCGGTGCCGACTGAAAAGGCGCCGAAGCAGCCCAGGGCGGCCTCGTCGAAGCCGATCAAGCTCTTGCCGAAGATGAAGGTGTCCATCCCCACCATATCAGGGTAACCGTGCTGCTCATATTTTCTTATTCTGTGTGAACTTTATCTCTGGTCGACGCTGAAGTTAGTCGACTGATCCTTTGGAGTTGTAGTGCTGCTACTTCTGAAACCTCGGCCCGGGCTGATGACCACGAGATGGAGGACGCAGCAACTTCGAACCCAGGTACTGTATTCTTAACACCGTTCTTAGTCGACTGACTCGCGATCTCTGATCCTGATTCTTCTCCGCAGCTCCACCCAATACTGTTATCAATCTCCCTGATGACGACGAGGATGAAGAACCACTGGCACGCAGGAGGAGTCGGAAAGCGTCCGCCAGTAAGGTGCCTCAGGATGTGACGGCGCCTGAGATTCTGACTGTGGAGGAAGAGAACACCACTCGACACACGGTGTCCTTCGCAAATCCACTAACGAGTGCTCAGCAGCCCTCCCTCTTCACGACGCACCACGTCCCAGAGGACCAAGCTGGCGCAGCGAAGGAGGCAATACGCCAGGCGGGACTCATGATGGAGCAGCTGAAGACCATCCGGGACGCGAGCCAGGCAGCTTATGACGCCAGCTCTGCCCTCCAAAGCAATGTCCAGGTCAGTCGACCGCTGTTTGTTCTGTTGGATATGCTACCAAAAACTTTTCTTTTCCGGAATTTATAGTAGTCACCCACTGGGTGTGTCGAATAAACTCCGTGTTAGCGGGGGCACTCTGAGTGCACCCGCTGGGTGTAGTCCCCAAGGCTAAGGTCGACTGCTGGCAGTCGGCCTTAGGCTTTATGGTGTCAATCTTTCTGTCAGTCGACTGGTCGACTGGATTTCACAAACCGGTGGGGGCACGCTGAGTGCACCCACTGGGTGTAGTCCCCAAGGCTAAGGTCGACTGCTGGTAGTCGGCCTTAGGCTTTATGATGTCAATCTTTCTGTCAGTCGACTGGTCGACTGGATTTCACAAACCGGTGGGGGCACGTTGAGTGCACCCACTGGGTGTAGTCCCCGAGACTGTGGTCGACTGCTTGCAGTTGATCACAGTCTTAGAGAATGCATCTCGCACTTTTTTTTTGAGGTCGACTGGTCGACTTTGTCTTCAACAGGATTAGTGGGGGCACGCTGAGTGCACCCACTGGGTGTAGTCCCCGAGACTATGGTCGAATGCTTGTATTTGGCTGTAGTCTTAGAAACGTGTGTTTTTCCCTTTTTCACTCGGAAGTGAATTATATTTGACATTTAGTCGATTGGTTCTTCGCAGAACTCCTGTGATCTTGTGGCTCGCTATTCAGAGCTGGAACAAAAACATACTCAAGTCGAGCTGAGCTTGAAGCTGGTTCAGGAGAAGCTGACAAAGGCAAAGGAGGAGACCGAAGGTATGTTTGGTGAGACCCTGACGACTGCTTTTCCCCTTGCTTGTTTCAAAATTTGATCTTGCTGTAATCTGGCAGGTAAGGTAAGGGAGGCCCAGCAGAAGAAAGACCTTGAGCTAGCTGAGAAGATCAAGCTTGCTGACGAGAAGTTAGCTTCAGTCACCAAGCTCGAACAAGACAATACCAATCTGAAAGATGCTCTTGGGATTGCCAACAAGGAGGTCGGTCGACTGAAAACTGATAAAGCTGCCCTGACCGACCAAGTCAGCAAATTGACTGAGAAGAAAACTGAACTGGAGGCCTTCCTGAGTGGCCTTGCCAAGAAGCTGTTTCTTATGCTTGAAGGTAAACCTCTATGTTTGGCAAACATTTCCAATTGTGGCTTTTTCCATTCGACCATCTCCTTGACTTAGTGATCATCCTTGCAGAATTTTGTCAAAACTTTGAAGAAGAAACTAGCCGACTGGAGCCAAACCTCGACCCCGTCAATTCTCCGGTGAACGACGAAGTTGCCATGGATGTTTTCCGACTGGAGTCTCGTGTTGCAGCTGTCGTGGACTATCTCGCAAGGCTGAAGGCCGCCACATCTCGCATCGACTCGATGCTCTGGCCTGAGGAGACACTTCAGAATGACCTTGAGTCGCTGATGGCCCACTTGAACACGATTCCTGGTCGAGTGCAGGAGTGGAAGAAGTCCTCGGCTCGGTGTGGTGCAGATGTCGCTCTGTGTTTGGCCCGAGTCCACTGCAAAGATGCGCGAGAAGAGAAGCTGGCGGCCCTTCGGGTGGCCAATACCAAGAAGCACGACTTCAGGTCCTTTATGGAAACTTTCCTTGCAGCTGCCACTCGGATCGCCGACGGAATTGACCTTGATGAATTTGTTGCACCTTCCAGCCCTCCACAGGAGGGGTAAAAAACTTCTTCTGGCTCGAGGCTTTAAATTTGCCTCGGTATGCCGAGTGGAATTGTAACCGACAAACCTTAACGGGCTTGACGCCTGAGCACTTTCGGTTCCTTTAGATATCGATTCAAACTTGAATTTGGCGCTTGAATATGATTGCCTTCGGCTCAAAATGTCTTTTGCAGGTTCAAAGCAAGGCGCCTTTACTGCAATCGACTTATTCTTTAGTCCACTTAGGCGAGCACTGGGCTGCGGCTAAGCCCCCGAGTGAGAGGTTTTACTCTTCACTCGGTAGGATTTCGATAACTTAGGCGAGTGCTTGGACTGCAGCTAAGCCCCCGAGTGAGAGGGTTGCTCTTCACTCGATAGGATTTTTATAACTTAGGCGAGCACAGGGCTGCAGCTAAGCCTCCGAGTGAGAGGGTTGCTCCACACTCGGTAGGATTTTTATAACTTAGGCGAGTGCTTGGACTGCAGCTAAGCCCCCGAGTGAGAGGGTTGCTCTTCACTC